>NW_005842489.1:1086269-1105019 GCF_000455745.1 Alligator sinensis | reverse complement strand
GGGAAATCGGCTGTGCCTAGCTCCCTCTCACTGCACCCACCTGAGGGAGGCATGGGGGTGTCTCAGTGGGTGTGTGGAAGCCCACTGAGAGACCCCCCCAATGCTTCCCTCAAGCAGATGCAATGACGGAGTAGACTGGGCTAGAGAAGCCTGCCACTGACTCCACAGCGCTCAGCAATACTCAATAGCTCAGGGAGGCTGCGGGTTATGCCAGGAGGTGTGCCGAGTGCCCCAACCTGCTGGCCTTGGCCACTGTAGGCAGTCCAATGGTCCTCTCCCCCACACCAGGAAGGCAAACTTCTGTTCACTCCTGACCTAAACTAGGGTGCTTACAGAAACATGTGCCAGTTTGAGCAATTCCACCTCAGGCTTTTTGAATGTTTGTACCTAAGTCTTCAACCTTTACAGACTCAAGGAACCTCTCATTACAATCAAGGCACCTCTCAGAAAATGCCATCTCTCATCTTTCACTCATTTCTTGCCCACAGAAAAAAAATGTAATAGAACAATTCTTCTGTTGCAAGCAATTTCGAATGTTTGCTCTTTTCTATCTCTAGATATACCTTGTGAATCATGTGTAGTTGTTTACACACCTAATAGCACAGCACCCGTCAAAGGAGATCATGGCATCCTGGTTGGGAATCAGGGGGCTGTACTTTGCTGCTGGATATCTTGGCCACTCCAGGAGATTTAGTTTTAATAAACATATATCCTGAGATCAGTTTCAATTTTCCATCAGCAGGCATAGGGGAGTGTTCTTTAAATGTTTGTAGTGTGATCAAACAGAGATTATATTATAGAAACCTTCTACCATATACAGAAGCATAAATAACTACTAGATTGTCTATACTGTAAATTGATTTTTACTAAACAAATAAGCAAATAGCTCTCAAATGTATTTTTCATAATTTTTGTATACAAAACACATAGAAGAATAAAGCTTTTAAGTAATAGTTTTACAGAAGATATCATCATAAACCAGTTTCAGGTGTTCTCATATTCAATGTCAAGTTCATAAATAACTGTGTATTCTGTAGAGCTGTTCACTGAGATTATGCTAATATGCCCTTTTGACACATTTCTGGTTTCAAATAATTTATAAGATGTCTACTTTTCAGTGACATTTAGCTTTTATTCAAAATGTGAAGTAGTCTAAAATAAAAAATATGCAGTTACTGACTTCTCGTCTTAATTTAGGGACAAGATCCAGCATCAATGAAGACATATAGTAACTGATAAAAAATGCGGACTGACTAGTAATTCTGAGCAATCTTTGGGCACTCAAATAATTCTGGTTAAGCAAAAGAGACTAATTTAAATGATAAAAGGATCCTTCTCAACTGACTTGCTTCAAACAACCGGGATACCCCACATTTAGGGTGCAACTAGTGTAGTCATAAATCAGTTGTGAAATGTATCTATTGTATTTTTCTCTTGAACATTATACCACACATGATTCAATTTGAATCTTTCTGGGTATAGAGCTCCTGAATATTCAACTTCTTGATTGTTTTAAAATGCTTTAAAGGATTATGCTTTAAAAATTCACTAATATTACCTGCATTTTTAGCACTTTAGTTCATTATGACAGTGCAGTGAAAATTATCATTTAAACCAAATAAGTGGCAAAGCTGAGGCTGATTCATGATTGACAATGCCTAAATCAGTACTTGAAACAGGCAGCCAAAACATCCTTCCCCCTCTACCTCTGACTATCACCACCCACCATCAATTTTTAGGTGCTAAGTTACCAAAGCACTGTTACAAGTATCAGCAGAAATTAGATTATAAAAAAAAAAATACACTAACGTGTTTACATTTCAAAACTGGGGTTTTTTGGACATCTTTCTTTTTTTCAAATAATACACCTTTCCCTTTCATCTCTTCAACTAACACACATTTTATATCCCTTATTTTCATCACAGAAGAAATCATATCATAAGATAGCATTCAGTAGTTAACCATACTTATTTTGAATTTCAAAAAACATGGACCAAGATTGGTTCAAGTAACAAAATATAAATCAGGATTAAGAGAGACTCTTCTTCAGAAAACAATGTATATGAAGGTCCCAACATTAGTTTTTATTGATACACCTACAGCACATTCCCCTCTATGAAAGTCTCTTCTCCCCCCCAGAAAAGTCTGCAAAATAGAGTGGTAAACATTCTTTTCAACAATGAATTCTAGATTCAGTATAGAGTTCAGCTTCTAAAATGTAAGAGTTGCAGAAATATAAAAACACATGATGAAGCAAAATATTTTAATTCATAAGCCAATCATAAATAAATTCACCTAAAAGAATGAACTGAATAACTTAAGTTGTGTTTTTTCCTCTGTGGATTCCAATCTCTTAATGTCTTAGTCAACTTCATTCTTTATCTAGGGCAAACTGATTTGTCGTTGAACACTCAACACTGCTGCACACTGAACTATTCATTCTTTAGTTACATTTTTACATCTTCTTTACAAATGTAACACTTATGTACATTATATATTTTATTTCTACATTTCATGTACTTTATTGAAATTCTAGAGTCTTCACAGGGAAAATGTTGAGTCTTTTAGTAAATATGAATCATTCCTTTTAAAAAGTAATTGATATAAACAAACAACATACAGTGTTGCCCTTTGGCTTCTCTGTTAGAGTTTGAATCCAGAAGGGTTATCATAATAAATGTAAGAAAAAAAGGTTTCATCTAATTTTCCATTTCATTAAGAAATATCCCACATCGCTACATAAATTCATCAGCTTGCAATAAACAGAGCACCATACTGCTGCACTACTGGAAGCATGTATAAACCAATTTAAAATGTACTAGTGAAACAGCTTCATTACTCCTACCATGTTTAGGCTGAAGCAAAATTGTGTAATTCCTCTGGAAATACAGATGTATTTGTCCATTAGCTTGGAACTGGTGTTATGGACTGTATATTGGGAAAAACAGACTCCTGTTACTGAAACTTTCTATGTGCTTTTCTCACAGCTGATGTTTGCATCCACAATCAGGAAGTTGTTTCTTCTTTACTTCTCTTTCATTTACAAGTCTGCTGTTGAATCTGAAGTAAGTATTCATAGTATGAGAAAGCTGCCTCTGTCCGATCTTCAATTAAATGCTGAAAAAAATCTGTTTTGGCTGGACTCTCATCTCTGAAAAAGAAGAGAAAAATATATGATCCATTAAACATTAATAAAACACATTTTACAGAAAAGTATAAACAGAAAGTCCACATAATGCTTATTGCCTTGAGAACTACATGCAGCATAAAATTATTAATGAAGTATTCCATTTTCCAACAGTAAAAATCATGTTATTATTGTGTTATAAAAAGAACACTCCTAATATCTGAAATGAAAAGATATTTAAACCTGAAAAAAACAACAAAAATGTAAGTATGATAAAACATTAGAATAAAAACAATTTTTGCTAGCAGTTATCATGACCTGTAGATAGTAACAGGCCATCTATAGGTTACAGTTCGACTCCTGATAATAAATATTTAAACTTTTTACATATCTGCAACACTGAGTTCACTGCTGACATACAATCTCCTCCAGGCAGATCAGTAATGTTTAAGTTAAGCATAAGAGTCTGTAGGATCAGTGAGTAAATTCAATTTAGCACAAATCATTCTTTATTATTTCTACAGCATCTAGCGCAATCAAGCTAGAATCCTTAAAGCCACTCAATGCTACTGCAACCCAAAGAGCAGCAATACCAGGAGTTAAATTAAGTCCTTTCAACCCTCACTCTGAATTTCTTGTTTTTCTGTTAATTTGATTCCAATAATTGTTACTTTATAGTCTAGAGTTACCCACTGAACTACTCAATGGGGTGGGTTTTTTTTTATGTATTCAACTTTTTATGTTGCAAAACATTTACTTAAGACATCTTTTACAGAAATTTTACTGTTAAATAATACATTTTACAAATAAGGAATCAAAGGAAATTCTGATTCAGTCTTTACTACAAGGCAGTAAAGTTCCAGGCATGGCTATACAATTTATCCAAACCACTTTTGTAAGATATAAATATACATACATAAAAATGTATCAATATAGCACAAAAAACAACTACTATTTGCTTCAAGGGTAAAAGCTGGCAGCTAAAAACATAACATACTTTCCTTAAAAACAAACGGACCAACCAGTCATCAGTTCTAGTAAATCGATAATTGTCAGAGATGAAAAACTATTAACTAAATAGAAGAATTTCACAAATCCTAGATGCTTTAAAATAGGCCATGGATTGAAAAGGCTACAGGATGTCTATGAAGTAATCCACTGATAAATTTATTATTAACTTCTATTAGGCAAACAGGTCTAGTTTAACACTAAACAATTATTAGATATTAGAAGTTATGCTTAAACTTTGATTGGATATTCAAATGTTGAGAGAGTCCAGAGAAGAGTCACCCGTATGATCAGACTTGCAAGACAAGCCATATGAGGAAAGGCTGAGGGACCTGGGACTCTTCAGCCTAAAAAGAGAAGGCTAAGAGGGAGGCTTGGTAGCAGCTTACCGCTACATCAGGGGAGTACATAAAGGGCTCGGCAAACAACTACACTACACCACCCTTGGGGAACACTAGGAGTAATGGCCACAAACTCCTGGAAGACCGATTCAGGCTTAACATTAGGAAAAACTTCTTCACAGTTAGTGTCTAGACTGTGACTAAGCTCCCTCCAGAGATGGTGCAATCACCTACCCTAGAAAACTTCAAGAGGAGACTGGACAGTCACCTTGCTGCGGTCACGTGACCCCACTTGTCTTTCCTACCTAGTGCAGGGGGGCTGGACTGATAATCTTGCAAGTTCCCTTCCAGCCCCTAAACTTGCAAAGGTGCTGCTTTTCCTCTCCTGCACTGAACAGCCTCATTTCCCAATTAACTTCAATTAGAAGCTGAGGGTGCTTAGCCTCTAATAGGATTATGTGAGAATTACTACTATGAAATCTAAATGTGTTCCCCTGAGATGCATATATGGAAATCAGGAATGTTATAATAAATGTAACTAAAGATGAACTTACTTTATTACTTGAAGAACTGGGTTTAGAGGTCTACTGTCTCTAAGCCAGGATATAAAAGACCGTGTTCTCTCTGAAGATAGCGTATCCAACTCTGGAAGCTGGGTCTGGTTAAAAAAGCCATGAGAAAGAGAGGCTATTTCTTTTCAATATATACTAAAGTAACATGAAATCATGCTGAAATAAATGAATGGTTGAATGAAAGCCAGAAGGTATGATATATACTAATCTAGAAAAAACCACCCCAAAGTATCAGATTATGAATGTCTTCCAAATAGCTTGTTTTGATACACTGTACATGGAGGTAAAGAATGCATAGATACCACAGAGTAGAAATAGGTACATGATGAGTTTAAAATGTTTAGTAGAAAAGGGTATTCTCAGGACATGAATCTCATGGAAAATAGCCTGAACTTTTTTTTTTTTTAACAAAATCATCTGCCACATATTGTATTATTGGTTCTTGTTAGCTTACGTACAATGATTCTGTATCTGTCCTTTCATTTGAGCCAAAAGTAAATGTTTAAAAAAACTGCATTTTAATTGAAAGGTATTTAGAAAACAGGCCCACAGAAAACTAATTTCCTTTCTGGAAATATGGTGTTTTAATTTCCCCTCTGTACATACACATTCAAATTCTTGAATGTTGTGCTCCACAGTAAGAGATACTGACAAACACCAAAACTAAGTCCTGAACTGAAACCACTAAGGTTCAAAACAATGACTTTAGTGGGCTCTTTAACAGGCTGAGGGATCACTGCTAAGCAGCATCAGATATTTCAGCCATTTCTTCTGAGTTAGTATACTGCATCTGAATCATCTGCATCTGGAGAGCTGTTATAGATGTACCAGGAGAAAATCTTTCTCTGAGATCAAATGAGTTTTTTTTGTGGAAGAAAGCTGGGACACTCCCAATATCCCACAGCCCTCTGCTGTCTCTCTTTCCCCTTTTCAGAGGGCTGGAGTGCTTTTACACTCCCTTTCTTGCCATGTTTTCAAGCTCTGCAAGTTTTCTTTGAAAATTGCATCTCCAAAAATGAATGACCGTCTCTAGCCCAGTTATTTGACTCCCTGGTCAGATAGATATGGACTGTGGGGGTTTCTGCCTTCCTCTGTAGCAGGGGCTATGACCCTCTACCTGGGATCTCTTGAGTATATATTAATAATAGAGGTAAACTGATACATTGGTCTGATATAGGATCCGTACTGATATAAAGAAAACTGGCTGTATCGGATATTGGTCCAAGGGGCCAATGATTTGGCTGATAAATGCCTGTGTTGCACGCAGCTGCTGTGCAGCACTCAGGCAACAAGGAGCACAGCCGACAGCGTGGAGAGCTGCCTCCAGCTGGGAAGTCTGGTGTGGTGGAAGGGGAAGGGGCGAGGAAGGGGAGTGGGGGGGCAGATCAACACCCCCTGCAGTGAGTGGGTGGAGGCGGGGTGTCAAGCTGCGGCTGCGGTGGGCAGCTGGCGGCAGCAGCGCTGAGAGCAGAGTGGCAGCCAAATTCGGGTTGGATGCAGCACCCTCCCAGCACTTCCCATACCTTTCTGAGCCCAGCCCACACCGAGAAGAACACTACGCAGCCCCGGCTGCAGCCTGCCCCACTCTCCGACCTCCCCCATGCCCTCCTGGGGTGCAAGAAGCAGTGGGAGTCGCCTCCTTCCCTCCACGAGCTGCGGCTCTGGCTCCCCACCCCACCCCACCCCTGCCTGGGCAGCACCTGCCCATGCCCCCTCCCTCACTGCGGAGGTCGTTGATATGCGCCCCCACACCCCTTCCCTCCCCTTCCACCATGCTGGATTTACCAGCTGGAGGCAGCTGTATCAGAAATCGGATCGGTATCGGCTGATATGCCTCCTTAAATATTAGCTATCAGTATTGGCCCCAAAAATCTCTATTGGTGCACCTTTATTTAATAATCTTTTACAAAAGCAGGACTTTGGCTACTATGATACTCCTGCTTTACTTGTGGAAAGATAGGTTATGTCTTGTGTTGTTTCTGGGTTGACTATAGTTTTACTAAGAGGTTAGATTTTGGATTTGTATAGGATGGTTTGGGTAAGGATGATCCTGCCTCAGGCAGGGGGCTGCACTAAATGACTTTTGGAGGTCCCTTCCATCCCTGCTTCTCTATGATTCTGAACCAGTGACAGAGTACCCAGGGGTGCCACCAGATCCTTTGAAGGATGCTTTGAGGCACGATAAGATAAGTGAGGTATAAGGAGGTAAGCAGATAAGCTAAGTGCAGGCTCAAGCTTGTCCCTAGATCCCCCACCCTCACTACCTAGCCCCTCTGCAAGGAGATAAGCACTGTAGTATCTAGTTTCTGAAATTGGGTGCCATTCATATTCACAAAAGTTATGAAGGGGGTGCCTCAAGTCCAAAAATGTTGAAAACCACTGCTATAGCTTATGTAGCTTGTGGAACAATTAATATGGGGTCAAAAACAAGTCTTTGACTGCATGTTTAAAATTAGTTGTGTTGCCACCTTTGTAGTAAATGGATGGAATGAGCTATATTTAAAACAAATCCACATTTCTGTAGTGATTAGTCCTTCCTTATGTAATGAATCCTTCCCTTTTGCATAAAAAAACCTGTCCTTGTATTATGTCTCCCCCTTGATTAAAACTGTATTGGCGCATTTTGGTTCTCTCTGAATATAGTAATTAAATAAAAAATGTTTAGCATCTTGCTAAAGTTCCCTCTACATGTTCTTTAATATTTTGGAAAAAATTCCACAGCTATCTTGTTGCTTTCTACTGAAGTATCACTACATCTGATTCAAACAACCATAGGCAGAGATTTTCACTGTGTTTGGCAGACTTGAAACCACACATAATTCTCCTACCATGCACAAATTCTACCATGAAATCAATTCAATTCAGCTTCTCAACTGAACAGAGTCAAGAGAAATGTTGATTACTTATAAATATACATATGATATGATCCAAAACATTCAAATGCTTACCAATTTCTGGGGTACGGCTGCATAGTTTGGGTACCCAAGTACATCTTTTATGAAGTTATTATCACAACTTTTCCCAATCCATATGTAAAAAATCTACAAAAGATTAAAATTAGTCTCAGTAAAAGTCTTGCATATTTTTTAGAGGAAAATACAACCTGAATCCAGAGAATTCATGCTTTGTTTTGGAACGTAGGTTTAAATGGAAATGGAAAAAGTATTTTAAGAACTCTCGTCTGGGATATACAGTATTTAGGAGATTATCTCTTGATTTTTTTTTCCAAATATCCCAAATATTGAAATTATGATATAGAATTTGATAATTCATTCAAGGAACTATTATTATCGGAATGTATTTCTAATTTAAAATCAACTGATGCACAAATTCAGTAACAATTTCAAAGCACATTCTTCTAGAGCCAAGTCTATATACTTTGCTTTGTCAGTAAACTGGCACCATCTACAGGAAGATCATTTAATAGCATCAGAAAACTACAGTAAGTACGAACACTGCAGTAAATTTTATACAGGTGGATGTCACTGTACCGTAAGCACAGATACAAGGGCTTATAAGTACAATAGCTGTTTTACAATAATTTCTAAACTGGCTATTCATAGTGGGCTATAACATTTGTACCGCAGCTTACTGCAAACTAATTTACCTGTTCAGATAAGCCCTAATGTTCTGAAAATCTGACTAAGGTCAATAATTTTTTCTGACTTTTATAGACAAATCACTTTTCAGACTGAATCCTTTATATCCACAAGTTCAGAGTGCTTCCTTTCCAAATTAAACTAACAATTTGTGGGAAAAAATATTATGGCACTTTCCACAGAAATCTGGATCATTTTCTTTAATTGTCATAACATAACTTTCCCCACACACAAACATAGTTCATATAAGCCACAATTCATATAATTTTTTTGCAGAAATCTAGTTGGTTTAATAAAAGATATCAACTCTACCACGAGTTCTGATATAATTCATAGAAGTATTTAAGTACGTCCTCAACTTTGATGAGAATCAAATATGGGAGTAAATGTTTTGCTAGAGCAGACTTTAGCATGTCCTGTTAAGCTACCACTTTCAAAGAAAAAACTCAGTGGAAAAAGGAAGCTTTAAACACTGTCATTAGAGTCCATAACAACATGAAAACATTAGTATTCCGTGCTAGATTAAGAATCTTCTTTTACTAAGAGCAAAGTGTCTCAACTGGGACAGGAATTTAGAGCCTTGTGTTAATCACTGTGTTGCTCTGCTATAGTACTTGTGTAGTAAGTTGGTTATTATTAAAAGTTAAACTCATTTGTTATTGTCTAAATAAAAATGAATCAAAGTAGTAGCTTACTGAGCCACAGTCCATAAGAAAAACTCCTTCTCTTGTCAGCTTCTCTGCAGATAACTTCTGAAGAGGAGGTTGAGGAACAACCTTGTCGTTAACATGAATTGCACCCTGTAATACAATTACAATAGTAATTACAGTTACAATTATAATAGTAATTACAATAGTGCCCATTACATAAAACAGGATGTATGATTAATTAACTTTAAGCTTAATCATTTTTTGACAAATTAGGTAGTTTAGTCTAAGTGTTGGCTCTCTAGTTGTATTTTAGATAGATTCTTATCTAACAAAATCCCACCTCTACCCTTCACGTAAATCTTTCAAAAATTCTCATTCTGGAAAGATGTATCTAGAGACGTGATCTATTTTACTATATAAACTAAGGGATGATAATTTAACTAAGCACATTATGTATACTATATGTCTCCATGCTTACTGTGTGAACTAAATACTAATATGTATATTACATTAAACAGATTCTCACTCTACACCCAAAAACAAATGAAAAAACCTGACCTTTACTAACTAATGAAAAAGTTACAAATGGTAATGTCAAAGACTCCCCAGACTGTTCCTGTAAACCAGAAGGCTGGAGGAAATTGTGGTGGTAGAAAGCACCTGGTGGTCAGATCCTGCTTGGAGACATTTGTGGCAGCTAAAACAAGTCTGTCTTTGGCACACTGCTCTGAAATACACTGAATGACCAAACAATCTCTTTCCCCACTCCCCGCCTGTACCTGAGAAAGCATAACAGAATTGCCAGACCCTACAGAAGCTGGATTACACTACCCTGTCAATGTATTTGAGCCCAGTGTTATAAAGGCAGGCTGAAGATCTATTACTAAGGACCTGTGGATCATTCTGCTAAGAATATGAATATGAAAAATAATTACATAAGTGATAGTATATCCTCTGGGCTGGATTATGATCTCATCTAAAAAATGCAGCACTACCTTAAATACAATGTGAAAATGAAAACTGTAAGAGCGTCTTGGAGAAGAAGTAGGAGCTGTACCCAACTGTAATGAACATCAAGAGAAGGGGTCTGTATTTTAAAGGTCAGTAAATTTAAAATCCACTGCAAGAAATATGACTTTAAGCAATATTGAGCTATGGAATTCATAGCTCTATGCAAGCTAAGACACTAAGAGAAATTAGATCTGACATCTTAGGTCCACATTGTTTTTGGGTATGAATATATCAATGAATGACACAATGATCCCAGTGTTCATAGAGATCACCTGGAAACTATCCCAGGATTTTGCTTTCTTGACAGAAGTAAAAGACTACTAAAGAAATACAAAAACAGACTGGAGATGACTACCTCATGGCACAGATAAACCAAGAGTGAGGGTGGGAAGGGAGTACACAGATTATTAAGAATTTAACTTAAAAAGAAAAAAGGGTACATTTGAAAAAAGACAGGAAAAAAAATAAGAGGTCAGAAATTCTTAAAGGGCTTCAACCATTATTTTAGGCCTTGAATCACAGAGTTCTCCACGTAAAGCCAATGGCAGTTGAGAAGCACTATGAAGTAGAAAGCAAACTGCCCTTTCTATCCTTGGTGCAGAGCAGAAAGGAGTGGAGTTAAGTGTGCCCTAGAGATATTACTGAGGCAAAAACTCTCCTCTCAAGGACAAGTGGCATTATCCATGTTCACCCACAGTGAGGATTGTGCATATGGACAATCCCTCAAAGGAGAACTGCCTTGATTGCATGCTCTTCTCAGATATTTTTTTCCTATACAGTTTAAGTCTGCCAGGCTTATTTAAAACAAACCAACAAACAAACAAGGATAAAACAATGAGGGCTCAAGAGCCAGTACAGGGCAAAAATTCCAAATGGAAAAAAAATGGAAAAAAAACCTCCAGGCTGGCTAGAGCTACTCACACTATGCAAAATAAAGTATTTAAAAGTAAAGTATTGGCTTCACTTAGCCAATAAAAATAAAATTTTAAAAATGAACTTCTAGCAAGAGATAACTGAATTGAATCCCTTGGAACTAGCAACTTTGTATTTACTAATTAGATTTTTTCAATGCATTTTCCTTTAGCATTAATGGCCGAGCGTAAAACAAAGCTACTTTAGCTTTTCATGTGTCAGTAGGAAGAAAAAAAAAGATTGACATGCCAAAAACAACTAGTCATTTCAACTGTTCTTGTTGGCACTAGCTTCAACAATTAACTGATACTGCAAAGGAAGGCATATTTAGCTTCCAGCTTACTATTTTCAACCTGAAGAAACGGTAGCCTACAAGTTAATTCTGTAGCTGAACAATTCAGATTTAAGGAGTGTAAGCAAAAATCAATGATATGTAATTATATTTATGACAGCTAGTGGGAAATTAGCAAACAAAACTCTACTAAGCTAAAAGTTGTATCTGTCATACATATGAACAACTAGCTCTACTGAACGTTTCAATTGTTAAAACACGTAGAAAAAACCCAAAGAAACCAAATGGCTCTTTACTTTAAACTCTGTGTTCTTGCACCAAGCCCAGCACAGCACAGGCAGCGCATTAGCTGGACCTGGTTCACTCAACATCTGTATAGATTGGGCGTTTTAGTGGGGCTTTTTTTGGCGTGTTTATCTAATAGCAGATTGAATCACCTTTTGAAAAAAGTGTCAAAAAGCCCAGCTGAAGCGCCTGATCTATACAGATGCTGCAGAGCCGAGTCAAATAACACGCTGCTTCTTCCAGTCAAGCACATTTTGTTTGTTCTTTTTTAAGGTCTGCAAGCAACCTTTACTCATTCTCCACAGCCAAACTACAACTCAAGCATAGCCTGCTGATTTCATTATCTTCACATGATTTTAAAACTTTACCTTTAGGAACCAGATATGCATTATCATTTTAGCTTTCCATAAATTGGCAACAGATGGCAAGATGACAGAATAATAGTCACTGAAACATGATTCTTAAGAACATGTGCAGAAAGACCTTGTGCACTCATTACCCATCCTGTATTTCTGGCAAACCTTGTAAGCACACTTAGCTTTAGAGGTTATTCCTGATTTTTATAGTTTACCATGTCAAAAATGGTAGAAATAAACATTTAAATTACAATCAAAATGTATAAGAAACTGTTACCATAGGTTCAGTAGATTCTGCAATGTGTTTCAGTTGTATTCTATATAAAACAGTTCTATGTTATACCTCATCTGTCAATCTGTCTATCCTGTACAAGTTGGGATGTATCATTTTCATCAGATGAATAAGAGGCTGACTCTTCATCTGGCACATGGCATATACACGGTCATCCAAGCGTGTGCTAGTGCCAGTTCTAAAAGCTTTCTGTAAAACAAAAAAGTATCAAATTGAGTTTAAGACCCTTTTTATATGTTTTATAAGGAATTTTAATATATCACGGCAAAACATTCATTGCAAGGAACTCAAATCCAGAGTTGACAAAAACGCAGTTATTTTTATGAGGAAAAAGATTCACTTTATGTTAATTATAAAATCAAGTTCAATCTGAATGCCAAATTTGAGGCACTTTAAATAGAATTCATCCTCCTGCTGTTCTGAGAAGTATTCAAGGAAGAATCAAGAGCAAGATGGTTTCTCCCATTTATCATAGATTTATATTGCTGCTTTCAGCATTTTTCTTCTATCTTTATACTTAATTCCTATAACAGGCTATGAAACTTACTGCCAGCAGAAATCATTGAGGTGAAGAGTTTAAGAGGTTTCAAAACGAATTAAAAAACACATCCATTATTATATCCAAATTTAGGGCAATAAAGATTAAAAATAATCAAGAACTGTGCAAAATACAGAGCAGCACAGACAGTCCTCATATTTCACAGTACAAACCAGGCTTCCACAAATGTGGGCCAGAAAGAATCTTTTCTGGAGGACAAATTATTCCATAACTGCCTTCTGCAGGTTTCCTTGCACTTTCTTTTGAAGCACTTCATAAGCACTGCTGGAGCTATTCATCACTGTATAAATAACGGACTCCTCATTGAAGAAGGGACCTGAAATGGGGTGCGTCTATCAGTGGTGAGAGCTCCTCACCCATACAGGTTGGCCTGCTTTCAAGACTAGACTTTCCTGCAACTGAAAACCCTCTCAACAAACAGGATGGATCACCGTTTTAGACATGATAACAGATTAGCCTTATTGGTGTGGCATGGACATTTGTTTCCCCAGAGACAAGCAGCAGCAGCACTACTACCTTGCAGTGTAGGTGGGTTATGCTGGTGCTACTTTTCCCTGGGGAATGCCCATGCCACACATGATCTAGCGCGCAGCAGGTTACCCCAGGTTGGGTAAGGGAGAATGAGGCCAGCAACTGTGGTTAGTCCCAGCAGCCTTAACCGGGGGCCTTGGGGAGTTGCAGCTGCTGTGCGCAAGCTAGGAGCCTGTCCAGGAGCTGCAGTGTGGCTCCAGCCAGCCAAGCTCTGGTTTTGGGCAATGCGTACTGCCGCCACATGTGCCGCCATGTGTACCACCCCGCTTTGTTTTTGGCATGGGTTTTTTTGACCCTGGAATCTCCAAGGGTAACCCCTTCCCCCCTCCCACAAGGTAGCAGTATGGTGAACACCTGCACATCCACGCTCGTCCATGGCCATCCAGATGTAGCAAGATAATTCCTATATTGAAAATTCAGAAGTCTGTGCAGTAATATAGCTTTAAAATGCATGGAATCTCTTCTGCTTGCATAAAGTACTCTAAGAACTCAATTTCTCTGGTCTGCCATGTTTCAGTATCATTTCCAGTCTCCTTTCTGTATCCCTTACACTTTTTAATATGCAAAAATTTGTTAGTATCTGGTTTCATAGTTTCATAGATGTTACGGGCTGGAAGGGACCTTACAGGTCATCAGGTCCAGCCCCCCTGCACTTGGGCAGGAAAGACTGCTGGGATCAGATGGTTATTCCTTCACCTGCTGTTAAGGGACTTTTAAATCATTGTAATCTATACACCCCTCCTATGGACCCTCTGCAGAACAAAAAGATAGCTTTGCCACTCTTTTCCTTGTTTGTTGAGCCTTCCAGGGTACCTTGAAGCAGACAATCCTAACAGAGATAATGCTAGTGATCCTCTGGGTAGAAAAAAAATAATTTTCACTTTATTTGTGAATTCTGGAGATTTACCTTTTAATTTGGAAAACATTATACAAAACACTTCAGGAGATGAGAACTCACAGAAAATACTTGCTACACCTAACCATAAAATTAATTTGAATTTTGTTTTTAAATTTAAAAAATTTAAAGTAAAAATTGAAAGTGCCTGTGAACTATTACACATTAATTTGAGGTGAGATCTTAAACCACCTATTTTTAGCTTTAATCACCAGTTTCATTTAATAATGTATAAGAATAACATCTGTTGGTATACATTTCACTTCATTGATCATTCGTGTGCGTGTCAGATATGTTGAGAGTATTTAATTGATGTGTTTTCCTTCATCATGGAAATTGAGCAAGTAGAAATAAGTGGCTTCTAGCAATAATTTCAAGGAAAAGTGTCAATTCCAAATTTTGGAAATGTTAATATTCACAATACTGATATTTTACATTTTGTTTCGAAATAGAAATGACATAGAATACTGAATTTCAAAAATACATGTGCTTAAAGTTTTGGTTAGGGACTGATCAGATAACATCAGTTAAATCTTTTGTGCTATTGAGCTTATTTTTTAATCAAACTATTGCCACCCAAAGAAGAGATCGTTCCACTTTTCCAATAATGTAACAAAGGAGCTACCATAAAAAGGGGGAAGCTGACAGACTCTAGATCCTAATATTTACACCAATGACTCATTGGTTTAGATTTCACAGCACGCTGGTTGCGAATCACTGGGTTAGATTGTCTATTGGAAGACAGTTAAAATCGAACACAACTTTGTATTTGATCTAAAAAATGAATGCCATTAGATTATAAAATACCTGTTTAAGAAGAGCCAAAACATACAAAGGAAACAGCTTGAGAGAGTTTGGTGCTATCAGAGTAGACTGTTGTAAGTTTGAGACTGTTGACATATATGCAGACAATGAATCTACCACAGCATTCACTAAGGCATCTCTTGCATCCGACAGACTTGATGAAACTGACCGATCCACAGCTGTAGAATTTAAGCAGCAACAAACAGGACATGCAAGTTTACTGACTGTATTTTAATATGAGAGTTGTAAAAAGTATTAGAAGTCAGTTGCTTTGTTATAGAATTTTAAAGAATTTTAAATAGCTGGTGAATTTCTATTAGAAGTGAATACATGAGTTTTCTCTAGGAGGGAAAAAACAAATCTGCTTATGATGTATAAAGAAAAACGGGCCAATGCAGTGACTCTTTCTCTGTTCCCAAGCTCCTGGAAATCTATGATACTGGGGGAGTAAGAGAGAGAGTAAATGTACTGTTCTTTAAGTGCGAGATTGACATGCTGGCAAGAAAAGAAATATTGAATCAGAAGCAGTCATTAAAAAGAAGACCTACTCAGGAGATTGAAATGAAAAATGAAGAGGCCTGTCAAACAAAAATACCGAATGGAATGCCAACTGGTTTTTAATAAACTGCCTATTAAATTGAATACTTTGGAAAACTGCCACTGGATGTCTTGTTCTACTTCAGTCATTTCTAGTGTCAACTTCAGCAGAAGCTTCCCCCTTATTTCTCTGCAGTTTGGCCAAAGCTTCTTTGAATAACTGACCTAGAAAATTGTTTAAGTTTCCTGTTTGAAAAGATTGCCTGCCTGTCAAATACTGAAAATAAACTGGCTATTATGAGTGTCATTCTTTATTCAGAAAGATTTGGTAATTCTAAAATCTCATTATACAGTAAGATTACAATTGGAGGAAGAGTGGAGTTAGGAGTTGAGCTGAAATCTCTTTGGCTGCTTACAGATGTAACCCCCTCCCACTCCAAATAGTGCTTTACTTTAAACTTCGTACATCCCCATGCTGAGCCCAGCACATGCCCAAGAAGAGGCATCACGTTAGTTTGACTTGGCTTGCCCAATTGTCTGTACAGATCACACACTTGAGCAGGGCTTTTTGGGTACTCTTATCTAATAGCTGATTGATCAGTCAGCTATTAGATAAAAAAGTGTCCAAAAAGCCCTGCTGAAGTGAGCAATCTATACAGACACCGTGGAGCCATGTCAAACTAACCCAATGCCTCTCTCTTCCAGTAAAGCACGTTTTGGGTTTTTTTTCCCCCATGTCTGTCAGCAGCCTTTGTGCCCAGGAGCCCTCAGGAAGTCTCCATGTTTTGCTGATAATTTCAACAAATAAAGATTCAATCAGTTTCTCTCCCTTCCTCTCTCCCTTTTTAAGTGAAACAAGGTACAGCCTCTAAGAAGCTAAGTAATGCTGCTTGCAAAGTACAGCTCCTGCCAAACCTAACAATTAATGCCAGATTTCCAAAATGGACAACCAGTAAACTGACCTTCTCCAGACAAATTTATTCTGCAATTCCAGTCTAAATAAGTATAAAATTAAATAAACAGTATATCACAGACTTGAAGCATGCATTAAAATTTGAATATATTCATAAAATGGTTATATTCTGAGACATGTAACTGCACTAAATAGTACTTCTGATCTACTTGTATTAAGATATATATTGATCTGTTTCTCTAACACAGCTGCAGCTAGTGCAAATTGAGCTTCTTCCTTCATTGCTATTCCAGGACTAGAAATATCTTTTGGTTGTAGGAAGCCATCTGCTGGGTGAATGTAAATTTAGCATCTATAAACTAAATGTTATTAGTTTCTCCTAATAAAATTTGTTTAGTAGACCACTAAGTTAAAAAACAGCATAGACTAAAGGGCTAAGCACTTATTTCCTTCTGTAGACAGTGCTGTGCTCCAGTGACAATGATGAACACGAAGTTGTTGCTGGCAATCTATGTAGGCAGCAAGTTGGAGTGTCAGATTCTTCAGGTGACAGTAACATGAGCTGCCATCCCTTTCCATCTGAAGTCAGGACTTCATGTCTTTTCTTAAAACATACCGGGAAACTACTAACCAGTGGTTCTCAACCTTTTTAGACCAGAAACATCCTTGGATAGACTTGAAGCAACACAGGAAAAATGAGCCTGAAGAAGGGTGTTTGTGCCCAAAAGCTTGCTAAGAAGAATTTTTCCTATTTGAATTGGTCTAATAAAAGATACTGGATTTACCCAAAGAATCTTGTCTGCCTGTCCTTAGACCAACACGGCTACAACCTACACCCATGAATTTTTAGTTTTCCCTCTTTCTGCATACCGAAAAACAACAGAGCAGTTCTTCTGTTGCAATGAACTCAGAAAGACCACAACTAGGGACTTCTATCTTGTGAATCATGTCTGTTAATTTAACAGTGCTAACAGTGCGTGACATCCTGTGGCACCCTTAAAAGGATCTCAAGTCACCCCGGTTGAGAATCACTGTACTAAACTCCCATACAGACTCTTTTTTCTTTTAAATTGATAATTTATGAATGTTGAGCTGACAAACCCAGGATTAATAATAAATCATTTCTCTTGCCTATTTCTAGTCCCTGGGCACCGTGATCCTGCTTTTATCCCTACCTAACCCATTTCCACAACTCCTCATCCCCTACTCCCCTCCAGTCCCTGCTTCCTTTTCCATCCCCCATTTCCATTTCTTCCACCCATTCCCTGCCTCCCTCACCATAACCATGCTCCTTAGTCTTCTGTGGTGTCCCTTTCCCTCCCCCTTCATTGTCTGGTTCCTGCTGCTTCACCTCTTCATTGTCCTTCCAAGATTCCCAAACCTCCTCCTAAAACCCCTCTGAAGGTGCACCGATACATCAGTCCAGTATCGGATCGGCACCGATATAAAGAAAATTTTCTGTATCGGAAATCAGCCTGATGCGGCTGATAATTTGTTGGATAAATGCCCGTGCGTGCGCGCAGCCACAGTGCAGCATGTAGACAGTGAGGAACAGAGCCTGCAGCATGGACTGCTGCTTGCAGCTGGTAAGTCTGGTGTGGTGGGAGGGGACGGGAGAGAGAAAGGGGGAGGGCAGGGGGTGGGGAGCAGATCAAGGCCCCTGCAGTAAAGGAGGGTGTGAGGCTGGGGCTGCCCAGCTGGGGCGAGGGTGAGTGAGACAGAGGCATGGCTCGTCAGGGTGTGCGGGAAGGGAAGGGAAGGGGTGGCTCCCACCGCTGCGCGCTACTCGTCTGGCAGCTCCTGCTGCTAATCCCGCTGCTCATCTGGGAGGGCATGGGGGGGGTGGCATGTGCCCTCAGATCTGTTCAGGGCAGGGTGGGCTGGGCTTTTCCTGGCTAGGCAGATCTGGGGGCACACGCCCTCCTGGACGAGCAGTGCGAGCCATCAGATGAGCACTGGAGGAGCTGTGGGCAGCTGCGGGAGCCGCCTGCCCCCCCGTCACACCTCTGTCTTGGTGCTCACCCCAGCCCCAGCTTGCAGCTGCAGTCCAACTTCTGCAGATCCGG
>NW_005842489.1:1082476-1086259 GCF_000455745.1 Alligator sinensis | reverse complement strand
CCCCCCCCCCCGGGCGGAGCCACTTGTGGCTGTCCCATGCCCTTTCCTGCCCCGGCTGGTCAGTGCCTACCTCTGCCCCAGCCCCATTCCCACCCTCACCACAGGGGCTTTTATCTGCCCCCCCACAATCCCTTCCCTCCCCTTTTACCACACCAGACTTACCAGCTGGACTTACCAGCTCCTCAGTTTGAAGAGCTGCATATTGGAAATCAGACTGCTAGCAGTCAATATGCCTCCTTAAAAATCAGCTATTGGTACGGGCCCCAAAAGTGTCTCAGTACACTCCTAAACCCCTCCTAAGGATCTCTTAATCTGTAAGGGCAGGGGGGTGGGATGTCTAACAGAAGTATGTTCTCATACACCAAATAAAGCTACTGTTCCTGATATGTTCAGGTGGCAGCAGTAGATGCTAGACAGATTTCTTTGCCAGCAGCATGAGGCAGTCTGGGGCTCTTGATTGTTGAATTGTTACAACAATGCACAACAAAGTTTGCTTTTATTTTCTCTAAAAATATCCTGGCAAGTTACATACAAAAAGTTATTTAATTTAGCCTCTTGTGAGTATGCTTTAAGTGTCTCATACATATCCCTCCCCCCATCTTTACCTGGGGTTTTTAATACGCAGGCTGGATACTCTGGACCAAATTAAAGTTGCATGGGAAACCATAAATCTAGCTTTTCCTAAATAACAAAGTTCTTCTAACATATTTCTTTTAGGTAACGTAATATTTGAACATCCGTGCCTGTACTCACCCATGTTTGCTAAGAGGCAGATAACTGCTTGTACATCTGCTCCTGCATACACATCAGCCAGTGAACTGACAACCGGCAAGCAAAGAGTGTGCACTCGAATCCTCCGTTCACCTACAACAGAAATGATGCATAAGTACTCATTGCTTTTCAACTGGGTAGAAAAGGGCTGGCTAATATTGCTTAATACATGCTTGCTCATGTCCCAGACACTTCTAATATAACTGTTTCCTACTTTTACCTTGTAACATACTGCCCAATATTATGAAATTACTCTTATCCTACATCATAAAGTCAGCACCCTCTTCACACTCAAATACCTCCCAAAATACTTCTAGAATATCCAAATTATGAGTTCGTAATAATTTAAAGAAGTATTGGAATTTACCAGCGATGGTAGTTCTTAAAGAGTGGCCCTAGCCTATCCCCTTTTAATGTAATACATGGTGTCTGTACATTGGCTTCTGAAACCAATTGCTTCCTTGCCGTTTCAGTGGTAAGGCATTGACAGTGCCCTGATAACCCTTGCTTTTACCTGTGGCAGAGGTGTTAAACATGGCTAGCGGACCAGATTCAGCCCACAGAACTGTTCTACCTGGCCCACTGGTAGTCCAGTTGGCTACTGAAAGTTGGGGGGTTTGGTCATGGAAGCATGGCCTGCTGCAGAATTCAGGGGCCCTGAACCTGATGGACATTGTCTCTGGCAGCAGAGAGGTGAGCAAGGGTTGTGCAGATACAGCCCCTGCTTGTCCCACTGCTGCTCACTCTTGGATCCACCAGACACTGTCCCATGTGTGCTGCCTGCTACTGGATCCCTGGATCTGTGCAGCTGCCTGCTCTTGGACGTATGCTGCTGCCTGCCCCAGATTCATGCCACTGTCTAATCCCTGATCTATGCCACTGCCTGGTCACACACCCACACTGCTGCTCACCCCCGGACTTGCACTGCTGGCCTGGCCCCAAAGATCCAGCTCAGAAGTAGCCCTGTCTAGATCCAGCCTAGAGCCCAAAGTGAGTTTTACACCCCTGACATATGAAATGCAGTAAGGTGATGCTGCTGTTTCTGGCTTTATGCCTTACAGTTTGGACAAGTGCTTTGGACAATCAGTCATTTACAAAAGCTTCTGAACAAGAAACGATGGCGAAACCCCAGAAGAGAGTAACATAAAGCAAGTCTTTTTTAAACTAGAAAACACAGGCAGGGACTCTACTCACCAGTTTCTGCTACTTATTCAAATTTAATACCCAATTCCACAGGAAGTGGGACTACTTACAGAATAAGCTTGTCTGTACTAAACAAACACTTATGAACAGTATGGAGATAGGGCGCAGCTCACAAAAATAAACATTTTAACAGAATTTTTGCTTCTTTAGATAAAGAGCTTAATCTGAATTAGGTGTAATTTGGAATTTTTTTTTTAATTTAAAAACAAATTTTGTAGGCCCTGATGTCTTATATACCTGCAGATATTAACTATAAATAGAGCCATTGACTGTGATGGAAATACTTATTATGTATAAAATTACATAATGCCATGAGTCTTTGTTATGCTTACTAGCACTCAGAATTTTTTATCTGAGATGCATTGCAGCAATTCACACTTGGAATAACTAAAATCAAGAGCATTAATTAGGTTGTCCTGGTAATGAGACAGCTGCGCAAGCAACTGACCAGAGCAAAGAGGAGATTTGTACTCTGTCAACAGTATTACCCACTGGCTTCTGCAAGATTCATTAACTAGCAACAGCATCTACTTCAACACAAAATAAACTTTGCCTTGAAGTAAACATTTCTCTTTCCTGCCATAAATTAAGACATAGTGGGATGGAAATTCTCCAAAAGGTTACTGCATTAAGTACTTAATAATTACTGTTTCAAAATGAATCAGGAGTCATTTAAGATGTATAGCTAAGGGTAGTGGATTTCTGCAATTACCTTTGCTGGAAGTATACAAAAGGGCTGTCTGAAAACAAACTAGAGATGTGTCTGTTAGGCTTTCCTCTATGGACATCTGTACTGCAAATCCAGCATCAGGATTGACATTGGCAAGTGACAACAGGTCAGTAGATCGCACAAAAAAGTTTCCATGGAAAGTATGTATTGAAAGCCCTGTAAACAGATGAAATAATTTAAAAATAGGAAGTGACAACAGCATGAAAACCCAATACCAACTATTCTCTGTCAATCAAAGTGTCCAATTTCAACAGTATAACAGTACAATAAAAAACTTTTTCTAAATATCAATGGAATTTCAATGGTTGCATAACCATAATATAACAGTAAGAGATTTTGGAACAATCCTGTATGGCAAAGGTGCCACAGAAACAGTTCACTGGGCTACCCTACCAATTTGGAATTTGGGGACATGGACTGCTGCAGAATCCAGGACCCGAGGGCCCCAGTGGACATGCCCACGAGCAGCAGGGGGGCGAGCAAGGGCTGTGCCATCATAGCCCCATTTTCCCTGTGCTGTTTTCGCTGCCTCTGCCAGGGCAAGTGCCTGCTGATCTGGCTCACAAGACGCCCCACAATCTGGATCTGGCCCTGGGCACATTCAACACCCTTGCTGCTTGACATTCATATTGGTTTGCAGTTTTGAATGCTCTTCATAAATAAAATGCTTCTTACTTCAGTAGGGGTAGTACCTGAAGAGGTGGGCTATTCGTAAAAAGTACAGACCTCAATCTTGCAAAAACCTTATGCAAAGTGTCACAACCCAAAGTTGTGATTTTCTTGTTTGTGTGTGCTTCGGCATCGCTAAATTGTGTTCCTGCTAAATTGCAGCTCTTTTGCACAGTGGAGTGTTCTGTTGCAAATAAGAACCCACGTGCAGGAGTTTTTCCCGCCAGTTTTGTAGCCTTCTTTGCATCGTGCATTTCTTTTGCATTATGGTGATGCACGGTACAAGGAAGTTCCCGCCATTTGTATTAAGATTTCCGCCACATTATTGGCCAGTCTTAATATAGGCACACGTGGCGGGCAGCTATTGGCTTTTTTGTCGTGTAAAAGGCTTGGGTAGTTTCCGCCCAAGT
>NW_005842489.1:1075244-1082053 GCF_000455745.1 Alligator sinensis | reverse complement strand
TGGCCGTTTTAAATATGGGCACACGTGGCGGTTAGCTATTGGCTTGCTAGTCGTACAAAAGGCTTGGGTAGTTTCCACCCAAGTCGGAGAGAGAGAAAGCACGTGGAGTTCGGGAAAGGAGCATGAGGATCTCTAAGCGCTGCTGATCCCTACGAACCCAGCTTTTTCCTTAAGAGGGCAACAGAGGTTTACTTTGTCGAACCCACGGAGCTTCAACAACTCCGGGGGACCTAATTTCCGAACCCTCGGAGCCTTAACAACTCCGAGGCACATAACCTCTAGCCTCTCCCCGTCGCCGACCGCAATCCTAGATGTATCCCTATCCTATGGACCCAATTGTCGAACCCACAGAGTCTTAACAGCTCCGGGGGACCTGGGAACCGAGTGAAACCCACGGAGATTCAGCTGCTCCGTGAGAGAGAATTGTTAAACCCGCGGAGCTTAAACCACTCCAGGGTCAAGGAACCGAGTCTATTAGAGTCCTCCAACGAGAACTCAAGCGGAGCTGTGCCTGGAAAGCTGACCAGCCTACACCACGACCACCTTGGGTGTAAGTAAATAATCTTTTCAATCAACCATTACACCTCCGTGACTGATTCTAGCTCGAGCGTACCATACCGCGCCGCGGTTTTCTCCGGCCCCGCGTGCCCAGGCTGCTGGCCACAGCCTGTGTGCACAAAGACGGGCCTGGCTCGCCCCCGAGATCGGGAGCTGGCCCACACACAAAGGATTAACTTTAAACAGCCAGGAAGTATCCTAATGCTTGAAATTAGTCACATACAAACTTTACAGGATCAGAGCCTAGGACTTCTCCATGATATAACATGCTGTTGTGTTTACACCTTGTTTTTTGCTTTTCTTATTCTAATGTTCCTTTAATGCTTCCTCTCTCCCTCCTGGTGTTACCCTCAAGTCTCTCCAAAGTCTATGGAAAGGGTGAGGCTGGGTACACAAGTGGTTTTCTTACCTCCAAAATTGCTTTGTGATAGAACTCTTCTCCTAGAAAGATAGCTGGAATTGCTCCCTGGATTCTCAGAGAGAAAATTTTTAGATGCACAGCCTGAAGACACATCTACACTGTAATCAAAGGTGTGGTTGCAGCCAGTGCACATGTAGAAGCTTTGATTTAGTATCATGTGGGCTAGCAATTTGGAGTAATGTATTTCACGGTGTATAGGTCAACGCGGTGTATATGTCAACCCCATTTTTTTGATCCAAAAAGTTAGGGATTTTGCAGATCTGGTGTATAAGTTGACCTAACTTTTTGTATCAGAAATATCAGGTAGACTTATACTGGCCCCTGTGTGCCTTCACTGTGGGCTGGGCACCCGGGGGGGCGGACACGTGCTGCAGCGCCGCACACAGGGGACAGGATCGGGCTCAGCTGGCATGGCCCCATCCCTTGTGAGCAGCTGCTGCCTGGGCTGTGCCAGCCAAGCACCAAGTCCAGCGCTGCTTGCAGGGGATCGGGTTGTGCCAGCTGAGTGCCAAGCCTGGCCCTGTCTGCTGTGAGCAGCACTGCCGAGTGCTGAACCCAGCCCCGTTCCCTGTGAGCGACACCAAGCTTGGCTGGTCTTGGTGCTCAGCAGTGCTCGCTTGGTGTGGCCCAGGCAGCACCACTCACAGGGGATGGGGCCTTCACAGCTGAGTGCTGAACCCATCCTCATCCCCTGTGAGCTGCACCAGGCTCAGTGCTTGGCTGGCGTGCCCCCACTCCCTGCAGGCAGTGCTGCCTGGGCCGTGCCAGCCAAGCACTGAGCCCAGCCCCGCCTGGGCACTACTGAGCACCAAGCCTGGCCACACCAGCTGAGTACCAAGTCCAGTACCACTCATAGGGCTGGGCTTGGCGCTTGAGCCTTGTGCCACTCGCAGGGGACTGTGATATGATGTATAAATTGAGGATGAATTTTAAGTGTTAAAAATTGGGCTTCAGAACTCAACTTATACACCGTGAAATATGGTACATAATAATAGGCACCTTGGTTGCAATTACGTGGACAAGGTAGTTAGGTTAAAAACAGTGCAGGTATGTCTCCATATCCTGCAAACACACCTCTGATTGTATCACAGACATGCCTTAATTGGTTATGCTGTATGGAAAGGTATGGTAGATGTGTGTCAGACCACAACTGATAAGCTGGTCAGACCAAAATATGCTGTCTACATACATACTCCAACCTCAGGCAACTTGAGCTCAGCAGTATCTGCACCTTGCCTCTCCTCATGTTATGTATAAATAACAAAGGATAACCTGCACCACTTGTATCACAGTTTTCTTTCAATCACTGAACAAATTAGTAAACTCCAAGGAAGAGGTTGAAGGGCAGACTGCAGAATGTGTACATAAGGAACACCTCTTGAAGAGCTCATTTGCTGTAAGGTAAGCAACTTCTCCCCTTGGTGATCGCCTGTACCGTACCTGACTCTAAAATATAAATTAGTTCATATGGAGGTAGGAACTCAAGAGTTTTAAGAGACTAATGACCGAATCATTATTTTCTCCAATGCAGCATTCCATTTTGAGGCTTTGGAGATTTCACAGTGATTAGCGTGAATTGAGAGCCACGTAGTTGCTTTATAGAATTCTACTAAGGAAACACTGAGGCAACAGCAATCAATAAAGACATCTTCTTTGATAGAGGCAGTAAGGAGAACGATGCCATTGGATCAGTAATCCCGTAAGAGCTTTAAGAATTAAAGCTCTCAAGTTCATAGTGGCTGCTTACAGACATTAAAAAAACAAAAACAAAAATGGTGCTTTACTTTAAACTTGGTGCGCTCCAGCATGGAGCTCAGCACATGCCCAGCATGGTGTTTATTTGACCCAGCCTGCCAAACATCTGTATAGATTGGGTGCTTTTGGGGGGTGGGGGGGTGGCACTTTTATCTAATACCTCAGGTGTTCTCAACCTTTTTTAATAAGTGTATGCCTGGCGGCTCGGGGGTGGCACATGGCTGCAGGGGGGGTGGTGCATGGCTGAATGCGGAGTGGCGGCGTCAGGTGGTGGATGGCAGTGGTGGCTGCCACCACATGCAAACTCTTTGCCACTCCCCCACACTGACCAGCTGGGTGGTGCCTATGTGGCCCACAGAGGGGTGCTGCTGCTTTCGCCCTGCTCCAGCCCTGATCCTGGGAGGCGGCAGCACGGGGTGGTGGGTGGCGGTGCTCATCCCTGCCCATCCGCCCATGCCCCCTAGGACCTTCCCACATACTCCCAGTTGACAGTTCAGGGACAGTCAGGACCTTCTGTTTCATACCTAGAAGACAGTGCAAGATTACAGATATGGATGTCTCATGTCGTTTGAGGGACCTGTAGTGCATGAGTCAGAAAATCTAGATAGGTGCATCTTTCCTGTTGACTAAAATGTCACAAACCACCGAAGAGCAGGGGCTCCTTTACAATTCAAGAAGCATTCAGCATCTGACTGCAAGACGAAGGGTGCTCAAGTCTAAGCAGAATATTCTCCTTTTACCCTATAGTAACAAGCCTGACACCACTTTCAAAATTCTTGGGAATAAGAAATGACAAGCACAGAAGATGCAGGAACCAGAACTAGTCGACCTCTGGTTGGGACTGTCAAACTCAGACTGGCTTATTTTTGCTTGACTTCACACCTGTATAGATATATGAAGTCATCTTTCTGTCCCAGATATCAGAAGGAATCAAACAGAGATACTGGCCTCAGGCTTCCAAGTCGTAATACCTGTTGTTTTAAGTAGCAAACATTCTGAGATTGGACCTCTGAGAAGAGGTACTGAAATACAGAATTCTAATTCTACAAATGGTTTAGATCAGTGGCACTCAACCTTTTGGCTTTATGGACCAGACGACTGGCACACGACCAGTCTGCAGGATGCATCAGGCCCTGCACTGCCTCTGCCTGGCCCCACATGCAGAATTGGGCCCTGTGCACCAGGATTGGGCTATGGGGTCCCACACCAACTATGCCTGGCTCCATGTGCTGAGATAGGGCCCTGGACCACTCCTGTGCACAAGATCAGGCTCCACACTGCCGTGCATCCCCAATCCAAGGTACAGGGTCATAGCCCATGGGGCGCTCCATGGGCTAAATGACACAGTGCCAGAAACCAGATCTGGCTTGAGAGCATGGGGTTAAACACCCCTGATTTAGATAAATTTTCCTATAGTGGGTGTACACACCAAGTTATTCTGGATGCTAGGCAGACAGAAAGCAGACATATTTATCTGATGTCTGGTGCACCAGCTCCACAGCTAGACAGCTTGCCAACAAAATGGGAGTGTTTTCCTCTACTTGCTGATGCAAAGCATGCCTGTGGTACTGTGCAATCACATTAATTACTACTAGTCCATTGGAGATATGCTGCAGGATGGTTCTCCAGGCTTTGAGGACCCCTTTGAAAATGCTTTCTGATTTCCTTCTACTTCATAGAGGATACTGCTAGCTGGGGAATATAGCAAGGGAATGCCTGTCTGGAATGTATATCGACCAGCAGGGAATGGCAAGTTCTCACCATCATGGACAAAATAGTTCCCGGAATATGTTCTAAGGAAAACACTAGGCTTGTCAAAGGGGCTAAAAGTTATTTCGCTTGTACGAGGTTTGATTTCTGGATAGAATGAACATCTCTTGAACATTTTTGGAAATCTGTAATCAAGATCTGCTATTAGCCAGCCAGCTAGGGAAGGATACACTAACAGGTTATTTTTTTCAGGTACACAGCTAAAACGATGCACACCTTTAGTGAATACCCTTAGAGCTATCAACAAGCCAAAAAAAACAGAACTTGAACTGGTAGTGCTTTTGACCTACCATAAACTCCAGAACTTCCTGTGGGAAGACCTGAGAGAAATGCTGACAAATTCCTTGAAGACTGAGAAATATGAACCCGTTCCAATTCCAGGAAGGGAATTATCGTAGCTTGCCATGATCTTCCACTTCATTTTGCAGCTGAGCTCTCTCAGGTCTGGGATGAAATGCCATTTGCCTTTTCCCTTAAGGATTAGGAAGGAACTGTTCTCTGCTGCTGATGGATACCTCTTCTATTGTCCCCAGGACAGGAAATTGTCACAACCCAGTGATTCTGGTGCCTCGGCACGATGGAATTTTCTTGCCACATGAGAGCCTCTTGCACAGCGAGGGTTTCTGTTGCAGCGGAAGAACCTCGGTGCAAGAGAGTTCCCGCCAATTTGCAGGGTGCATTTCTTCTTTGCAGCACAGAAATGCACGGTGCAAAGAGTTCCCGCTATTCGAATGCAAATTTGTGTCCCGCTATTGGCCAGTGCTAAATTATTCACACATGGCGGCTGGTAATTGGCTTGCTAGCCGTTTAAAAATTCGTGTGACTTCCGCCCAAGTCGAAGAACTTTGAGCACGCTGCAGAGTGCCTCTAAAGAGATCTGACTTGCGGCTAGCTGATCGATAGACTGATCACCTATCGATCCTTCTTCCTGTCGCCGAGCGCAATCCCAGACGTACCCTTTTCCCGCCGGCTTGATTTACGGACGGATTCACTGGCTTGGGCCCCGCCAGCTGGAACAACTCACGTGGTTTTTCAGACAACCGGACCATCTGCGTCGCAACTCCACGCGGCGCAAGTAAACGTTTTTGCAACCATTAAACCTTGTCTGCCTCTCCATTCACCAGCCCGCCCTGATGAACGAGCAATTTCTAAATCACCTTGAGTCGGCTCTGGCCATCTGAGACACTTACGACAGCATAAATCAGTTTACTGCAGCCTAATACCATTGCACTTGTAGATGGTGACACTACTCCACAGCTAATTAGTCAACTCTGCAGTAAAGTGCATGTGTAGATGCGGCCAATGGAGCTTTAACAGTGAAAAGTATGTTTAAGATTAAAGAGCAGTATGATGGAACTGTCTCAATGAGGTTGTTTCTACACAATCAACAGGCCTTCAGTATATTTGTAAATTCAGCCGCGGAAGGCAGAAAAGCTCACCCCCGCTCAGGAGTTCGCTCAATGCACCCGATACTTAAAGGAGGGGGGGGGAATCCACCCCCGCGGACTGGTTCAACTGTCTGGATTTGGTGCCTGAGTCGCGGGGCCATGAGCTCCTCGTTCAGCTACGGGAGGATTTAGAAACTAAGGGCCGTCACAAGCCGAAGTGGGGTCTAATTAAATGGAAGAAGGGAAAGATGATAAGTGTGCTGTTCCGTGCAGTGACGGGTCTACTAAGGGAGTACGCGAACTTGGAGGCTCAGATGCATACGGCTGATAAGGAGTCGCTGGAGCGGACAGCAAAGGGCTCCGGAGCAGCGTTCATTAACAGTGCCAGCCGCATGATGCTGCTAGTGGAAAATGGCGCCGAGAGAAGCACGAGCCATCCGGGAGACCCGGCAAAGAGGGGCGGAGTTTCAGAAGATCCGGCAGGGATCCGCCTAGCGACCCCGCCCCCTGAGGTGACGTCGTTCCCAACGGCCACGCCTCCTTGCCACAGGGAGGGGGCAATGGGAGGAGGGAGGTACCCAACGCTCCCAGATGAAGAATTTAACTCTCTCTCTGCCGCAGCTTACCCAATAGCTGTGACGAAGCATGTTGCTGATGAAGAAGGTACTACGCGTACCACTGTTATCTCTCGCACACGCACCCGACCAGAGATACAAGAGCTTTGCAAGGAATCCAAAATAAGGCCGGAAGAAACCTTGGCCATGTGGTTAGGAAGACTGATAGTAGAATTTGGATCTGACACTCTGGATAGGGAAGAAGTGAGTGCCCTAACACAACGAGCGGCGTGGAGTGGAGGGCGAGCTACTGATTTGAACGTGGTCACGGACAGTGCCCACTGGCCCATCCCGTTCCCAGCT
>NW_005842489.1:1057324-1071790 GCF_000455745.1 Alligator sinensis | reverse complement strand
TGGACCAAGTTCAATCATGATGTTCTCATCTCATTGAACACCACTAAACCGTTATGGGATGAAGCTAATGTCCAGAAACCCCCACCTTGGAAACCCAAGTTCCAGCCAGATGAGTTAGTATGGATCTCAATACCTCACCCTCATCAGTCTCATCCACAAGTTCACAAAGGAACAGTTCAACAGTCGGGACAATATCCTAATACCTATTCTGTCCAATTAGAAGAAAAGCCTGATCGTCCTCCTATTATCGTTCATCACAACTGGGATGACTCGCCGTTCCAATGTTCACCCAGTATCCTTACAGTGAAATCAATTATGAGTCTCTCTTGTTTGTTTTGTTTTGTTGTTCTCTTTTCTTTACAGGTTTAACCCCAGCAAAAGCAGTAATCCACAACAGCCTGATTGTGAGATTCATCAAGTACCAAACTACAGTTTATTCGAATCCATAGAGCGATGATGGTTATGAAGGAGACACTGAGACGGCAAACGTCCATTTGCTCAGGACTTACTATGACACTGTTTTCTCTCATTTTATTAGGTGTTTTGTTGACATCATCTGTTATAGGAGAGGACGGACCGACTACTAGACGAGGAAAGTCCCAAGCAGATGTTCTCCAGTCGGACCATGATCAACAGTTGTTATATGTTCAAAGTTATTGTATTTTGTAATTAGTTAAAAAGACCAGTCTATTAAGTTGTTTTATATGTGTATATATTGGCTGTTTAAGCGTTGCTAGGTCAGTGAATCCCGAAGCAAAGATGCCGTGTGATGAGCTCATGTGTCTGAAATTCCAGTTGTGCCGTCGGCAAGGGGGCATGTCACAACCCAGTGATTTTGGTGCCTCGGCACGATGGAATTTTCTTGCCACATGAGAGCCTCTTGCACAGCGAGGGTTTCTGTTGCAGCGGAAGAACCTCGGTGCAAGAGAGTTCCCGCCAATTTGCAGGGCACATTTCTTCTTTGCAGCACAGAAATGCACGGCGCAAAGAGTTCCGCTATTCGAATGCAAATTTGTGTCCCGCTATTGGCCAGTGCTAAATTATTCACACGTGGCGGCTGGTAATTGGCTTGCTAGCCGTTTAAAAATTCGCGCGAATTCCGCCCAAGTCGAATGATTTACGGACGGATTCACTGGCTTGGGCCCCGCCAGCTGGAACAACTCATGTGGTTGTTCAGACGACCGGACCAGCTGCGTCGCAACTCCACGCGGCATAAGTAAACGTTTTTGCAACCATTAAACCTTGTCTGCCTCTCCATTCACCAGCCCGTCCTGATGAACGAGCAATTTCTAACTCACCTGGAGTCGGCTCTGGCCGTCAGAGACAGAAATAAGAGTCTTCCTCTTACAACAAGATTCCTACCCTGCAAGTTATAACAGCTCTTATCTGGAAAACCTCAAGGTCTAAAATTTAGGCTCTCCCAATAGAAAGACTTAATACGTGATATTTACCATTTGAGTATGTTGCACAGAAAATTATATTAGTTACTTTTAATCCCTTCCAGCCGATTATCCAAGGCATCTTTTCCTCTGAGTGGAATGAAGTTCCTAACTATGAGTCACTATTCCAGCTGAGGCTGGACAAGAAAATGGGTAGATTCACAAAAAAACTATCTACTTTAACCCCAAAGTTTTTAAAAAGGACCATAGTTCAAATGCTTACTCATGTAAGTAAAAAATATAAAAGCAACCCATGCAGCTCACAACAGTGTTCTAAATGAATGCCTTTTAAGAAGCATGGTACATTTTAATCTCACCTATTGACTACATACAATGTCTAAACTAATACACAAACAACGTTTTCTACTTTTTAATTGTTATGCCATACCTTTTGTACACCTTATTCTCATGACTGCTTCAAATCCAATCTTCCTTGTAAGGTATCTTTTAAGGTCTTTTTGCAATTTTTCTGCTTGAGCAGAATTGTGGGTATGATGAAAAGATGGATAATAATAGATGCACCCAGCAGAATATTTCGACATGCAAGCTTTGCAAGAGAAAGAGGCAGAGAAAGAGGGTTAATATTTATACATGTAAAAATAACTTAAACATAACATAAAATGTATAAACACATCACAGAGCAGTGACTGGCAAGGACTATCCCATTCTTATCCGAGTGCCAGAATCACTAGTTTCTTCCTTTTTTATAGATGCACAGATTGTAAGGGGCTTGCAGGATCATCAGGTCCAGTCCCCCTGCACTAGGCAAGAAAAGACACCTGGGGTCAGGTGACCCCAGTGACGTGACCATCCAATCTCCTCTTGAAGATTTCCAGGGTAGGTGATTGCACCACCTCGGGGGGGGGGGGGGGGGGGGGGGTGGTTTGGTTGGGGGGGGGAGTTTATTCCAGTCTGCACACCCTGACTGTGAAAAAGTTTTTCTTAGAGTTGAGCCTGAAGCAGTCTTCCAGGAGTTTGTGGCCATTGCTCCTGTTTTTTTCCTCCTCCTGACCCCATAATACATGCATTTTTGACTGCACAATGAACAAGCTTCTTCAGAACAAGGGGCAGTGGTAGCCTTCAGCTAGACTGTTCTATAGCCTGTGGTTAAAGGTGAGGAAGGTGGAAGGTGAGGGATGTGGTTTTAAATCCTTAGGTTGAGGAGAACCTGAGACCCAGCACGTTCTCAGCATACACTCCAATTACTAAGCTATTAGGCAAAAGGTATACACCATTACCACTACAACTGGTCAGTTTAGTATCTACTCTTCAAAGAGGGACTGAGCACTCTGGATCTCAAGTGAATCGAAGTACCTAATGCTTACCCCTGTGTCAAATGCCTAAGCTCTGCAGAGCAGTAAGAGTTCACACACACCTCCTATGCTTGGTGTTTCCTTTGGTCTGCCTATAGCAACTTCCAGGCTCTCTGAATTGAAAGTGAAGCCATCTTTCTACTGGCTTTGTCAGGACTTTAGTACCTAATCCACTTTCTCTGGATCACTCTCCTACTGCCAGGCTCCTAAATGTCAAGATGTTGCAGTGCCTAAAGAACTAATCTAGATTTTATCCTTAAACCTTAGGTAACCAGACAGATCACAAGGTTTTTGGAGAGCAAATCATACTAGCTTTGGAGAAGCAACACACCTGTATTCACACAGCGCTGTGTCTGAGCTAACTTCACCTCGGCAGAGCTAAGTGGCCTGTCTGTACTTGTCAGGCTCTGATGCTTTTCATGTCAGAGCTGGCACCTGTAGAGCAGCTTTGTGCCAGGAATCCTTTCTATCTCCCTCTCCACAACTCCTTTGTGGCCCTTCCACAATCTCCACAGCCCCCTGGGTAAGAACCATTATTTGTTACCTCCACAACACAATTCTATTGTTTCATGCCATATTACACAGTGTATCAATGGCTGGTGTACAGAGACAGGCCTTGGCTTAAGATTTAGAAAATTCTGGATGATAATATTTGTACTCTGTGTTCCACATTGAGCATTAACAAATTTCTCTTCATTCCTTGCCTTCTGGTTATATTGTTTCTTGAGCATGAGACTCGGAATAAACAGACCCTCTGATACCACCTGCCTGGCTTCCCTGTTCTTTCCTATTACTGATTTCCAAATCAGTTCCTTCTTTCTTTAGGGAAGTGACAACAACTTGTTTATACAACTTAAAAGACAAATTTGCTAAGGAGCCTTTACTAGGCATTAAAGTGAAAACTGTGACAAACATGAAAGTACATTTAGTATGAAAGTTGGCTTCCCCTACCTAAAGAAGCCAGGTCTGCATATTGCGAACTCAACAGAAACAAATCCACAGCCGTTTGCTGTCCTGAACAATCCAATGCCAACTTTTTATAAAAATCTGTTGCTGGGCCAAGATGCTGCACACCCTTTGGGAGACAACGAAGAATAAGAACACAGCAAGGTTAAGAACTGGGAACGTGTTGTGCTGGACAGAAAAATGCTATTAAATAGCATAGTATTGTAAAGGGAAAGAAGCATAATATAAAGCATTGCTTTTTTTTTTTTTTTTTACTCTAAAACTTTCTAATTGTTTGCATTTATTTTCTCGAATCTAAACCACACTAGGTTAAGCTTATAATCAAAAAGAAGCCTCAGTTTAATATTTAATGTGATAAATATTAGTTGCTTATTAATAATATTTATGAAGTTTATAAGCATTCCATTCACAAGCCGTTTGAATTATATACTACTCCTGGGATTTTTTAAAACAACAAATGGACAAAATATTAAGAACTGAAGTTCCAGAATTATTCTACTGATTTGACTCAGATGTTCATTTCGGTTCTAGGTTCCAGGCCTGATCAAAACTGAGTTAGTTAGGTTTACTCTTGCAGCATTAGCCAAACATCAGTTCGGCTCTGCAGAAAACTGCTCATTTGCCTTAAAGAGAGGTACGTTACATAAAGAATAAATAGTTACATTTAAAAAAAAAAATGAATGGAGCATCAATATAAAGTTAATAATACCTTCATGCTTGATCTCTGATTGGGATCTTCTCTGGAATGCAAAAGCCCTGCACCCAAGGATGGCAACTGCGTTTGAAACACAGATATGCGGCCACCTGTTGGAGACATCAGTTTAAACGCAGCCTGAAGTGCAGGACCCAAAGCACTGTGTGTTTCTCTTGTATTGGTGAACATGTTTGGCAGTGCATTCAGTAAATCTTTTATCAACTGCAAAACAGATGGGAAGGTATTACTGACAAAAAAAATCCAGTTTTAGCTGTACTGGCAACAGTCATGTCATACATATTTGGTGATGTATATTTCACCTCATCTTAAACACACTGCGCAGAAAATGACATTTACAAAAAATCCAATGATATCTCAAACAAACAGAATAAAGCAGTAAACAGTTTTTCCACTCTAAAATTTAATGTTAATGAATTTCAGGCAATATTAAGATGCTGAAATACCAAAATCAATGGAATTTATATAACAAGGTACATAACAAAAATTTTTAAAAGAAACCTATTCTTATTTTTTAGAACTTAATAGTACTTTTTTGATCAATCTTACCTCTTTGCTTTCATGTAGATTTACAAGTAAACTGTCAGGTGTAGGTAAGAAAACATCTATGGGAAAAAAAAAAACATTTTATTAAAGAAAAACACACAAATACCACAAAAATATTAGATCTGTGGTATAAAAAACATTGTATAACCCAAATTTCTTTTCTTGTGCGTGTGTGTGCACGCGCACACGTGTACACACACACACAAAATCTACTTTATATAAACAAATGGTTTTATCAGTGCCAGTGTCATTATGATCATAATTTCATTTTTTCAGATCCAACTATTTTTTAAATGAGCAGATTGTACATTAAGTAAAAACTGTATAGATCACCCTCATTTTGCTATGCATATTCTTCAGGGCTGTGCGAAACAGCACCATTTAGTTTTGACTTCTGTCTTGCCATTTTGAAGGGACAGTGTTTGGTTTCACTGTTTCGAAGCACTGTTCCATTTCATTTAATCAAAAATGTTTCACTGTTTTGACGCTGTTTCAATGTGTTTTGACATTTCACCCATAGGCTATAATGAGGAATCACAAAAATGCCTATAATTCTGTCATTTCTTGCCTGATTCGGATGAAAATTGCAGGGAAGGTAGCCCCTTCTGAGGGCATAAGGTCTGCCAAGTTTCAAGGAGATAGGTGCAGGGGTTTCTGCGAAACTGCACCTCAAACTGTTCAAAGCAAAACCTGTATCACTCACCAGCAGCGACAGCCTACTGTCATCTCACACGCATATCCAGGGGCCCGTGCCCCCCAAGAGGAGTCTGGCATAGCCCCTCAGCCCTCCGAAGGGGTGTGGACCCCAAAATCCGCACATGGGGTTTCAGCAGGCTGCTGCGGCTGGCTGGGGAAATAGCCCAGAGCCGCTGCCATCACCAGCTGGCAGCAGCAGCCTGCTGTCATCCGGCATCATCCGGGGGCCTGCACCCCCGCCACAGGAAGAGCTAGGGGAAGCAATCAGAGAGCTGAGGGAAAGATCAGGGAGCTGGGGAATCCAGCCAGGAACTGGGGGAATGTTCAGGGACCTGAACATTCCCCCAGCTCCCAGTTTGATTCTGCAGCTCTCTGATCACTTCCCCCAGCTCTGCCCAGGGAATGCAGACCCTCAGATCTGTGTGCAGGCTGGGGCCAGCAGCAGCACCACAGTCTTCACAGAGCACGGCACAGGCTGCGTTGAGCAAGTGCTGCTGGCCCCAGCCTGCAGCGGCAACCTGCTGAAACCCCACACGCAGATCAGGGGCCTGCACCCCCAGGGAAGAGCTGGGGAAATGATCAGAGAGCTGGGGGAAGCTATCAGAGAGCTGGGAAATTGAATCAGGAGCTAGATGTCAATATCAGAGCTGTCCTTCCCGCCCTCTTCCCCCTCCCTCTCCTTAGCTTCTAAATGTTTCGAGCGCTCTTGTTTTGTTTCGAAGCCTTTCGTTTCGATTTTGCTGTTTCAAGCTCGAAACAGCTTCGCAACAAAACGCATCAAAATTTCACACAGCCCTACTATACACCAGAATATTTAAGTAGATTTTAATCTTTCCTTAGAAACAGTAGAAGTAGATTCTAAAGTATTTTGTATCCACTTCTCTTACTCACCATCAATATCTGAAACAATCAGCATCTGAGGCTGTGATAATCCTTCCTGCAAGTTGTAGAACTGAACAGTACTGTCAAATGTTATGAACCCTATTCTTGTTCTTGAATCTCCAGGCAGCCTTAAAATAAAAAAAAGACCAAAATAAAAATAAAGACCAACATTTTAATCGCTGATACTGATATACAGCTCTTACGGATGTTAACAAAAGCAGGCTGCAGATTATTAGGGTTCAGATTCTATTCCACCTATCAGTCAAGTAAGTTGACTTAGATGTTAAAATGTGATCCTATTCCACCCTGCTCAAAAAACTGAAAAAATATTAATGCCTGCTTTGTAGTATGCCGTCATTCACTTTAGTATTCTGAAAAACAGTTCATACAAAATCATACAGGAACTGTGTTGGTTTACAGAACACCTAAATATTTCTTCTTTTTCTCCTCTTTTTATTCTCGTTTCCTTTTTTTGATTCTCTTATTTTTCTTCCTTTTAACTTGACTGGATCAGTTTCAGAAAAATACTGCACTGTTATGCAGGAGACGCACAACCCCATCCCCAAACAGAACATGCAAACTATTGTTTTGCATCTTCTCTGAGAGGTGCAAGCCAGTGGTAATTTATTTAAAATAAAGCAGGAGTGGAAGATACCTGTAAAATGTAACCTATGTATTACTCTATTCTATATATTTTCTTTGTGTCTAAAAGCAATACCAATAAAAATGAAGTTGCAACACAGAACACTTTATAAAATTAACACAAGTACTGAAAATCCCCAATTTTGAGTGGAAAAAGTTCTCACTGAAGAGTGACTCAGAGTTAAAATAACCAAAAGATAGGTAAACCTCACTTTAACAATGCATTCAGAAGGCATCAAAACACTAGGGAACTGCCCAAGAATACAAACATCCACATCATTGGTTTCCATAGCAAGACATCTAGGGACAAAGATTAAAACAAGAATCTACTTCTAATGATTTTTAAAAGTAAGCAAAATATTTTCTTCTACTTATTGGTGGCCTTTGATTGTCAAGACAATAAGTTTTACTTCCAATTCCTAATAAATTCACCTACTGCATGCACTTTTCCTCCCCAAAACTGGGATGCTTGTCTTGAGTAAGGAAGCTTGATTTTCTGCCCAGAATAGCAGCAGTGGCATTTCTATTCAGGGAGCACAAAAGGAGTCAACTGAAATCTACCCAATTCCTGCTAATTGTTCTTCACTCAACAGGTGTTAAAAAACTACTCTCTTTTAGAATTGTCTTGATGGATAAATGGATAAATCAAGCAATCCTTTCCTTCAGCAACTGTGCTGAAGAATCTGCAATTTAGCTACTCCTGATCTCTCTCCTAGGTCTGCCCATGGAGTCCAGTCTTCAGTAGCAGCAGCTACAGATCCAACCTTTGGCTGAGCAGTCAAGAGCTCATATTTCTACTATGAAAGAGTTAAAAGTATAGCTTTTGCCTGAAAGGAAAAGGAGGGCGAGTGAGCTGAAGATCAGGCTCTGTCCCTGCTACATGCACGCATAACTGGGGGAAAAAAATTTTCATTTTGCCTTCCTAAAAAACAAGATGCATTTCTTATTCGGGGACATGTGGTATGTGAGAAAACATGGTACTTAGAAATCACTACTTTTGGAAGCAATCTTTGGTAATGTATAAAAATGAGCATTTTTTTACTGTGACAGTGCCAATAAAGCAGTGAGATGAATATGATGAACAAGGCATCAAAAGATACCTCTAGAAATTTGCATCACCAAATGAAAAAAATTCAACATGGTAAATGCGAGTCAGATTGGCCAGCTCCAGTTTCTAATTAGAAACTAGGGGTGCACCAAAGGATTTTCTGGGCTGATACCAATCACTGACTTTTAGTGAGCCATATCAGCTGATACCAATACAATTCTGATATGCAGCCAGGCATCATGGAGAGTGGCATCAGGCTGGTAAGTCTGTTGTGGAGGAAGGGGCATGGGGTTGTGGGGACAGACTGAGGCTCCTGTGGTGAGGGAAGGAGTAGAGCTGGGGCAGGCACTGCAGTCGAGGCGGGGCACGGGATGGAGCCACAAGCAGATTGTCCAGGGGGTGCATAGAGGGAGTGGCGCCTCCCACCACTGCGTGCACCCCAGGAGGGCATGAGGAACATGTGCCCCCAGACCCGCATGCAGGGTGCGAGTGAGGAGGTCTGGGGGGAGGGGGGGGGGAGAGGCCTGCCTCAATCTGCCTTCCCCCCACCCAACACCCCTTCTCTCCTAACAAACTTACCAGCAGGACCTGGCTGCTCTCCACACTGCCAGGCTGTGCTTCCTGCCGCCTGTATGCTGCGCTGTAGCTGTGCGCATGCATGAGGTATTTATTAGCAACATTATTGGCCACATCAGCCAAAACAAGCCAATTGCCAATACTGTCAATTTTCCTTATATTGGTGCCAATCCAATATGGGACTGATGTATCGGTGCACCTCTGTTAGAAACCCTAGCAGCTGCAGTAACAGCATTATGTATGCTGGATATTCCAGGAGGGGTGATCAAAACACCTTTAGAAAAACAAACATTTTTACAAGTTTTTCAGAATAACTAATATGAGGACCCCTCTTTATCTGCTGCTATTTGATCATTCAGGATATAATTTGGGGTCATCTAACAAAACAAAAAAACAAGCCGGTTTGTACATTACTTCTAATCAGATAAATGCAGGGATGTTCTTTGACACGATGCAAATAGCTGTGAATCACATTCCTGTATTATTCTTCTAGATTCACATTTCAAAATGAAACTCACCTTTGACAGCAAACATGCGCCTTATATGAGCAGATCATGTACATACCATATGTACATACCGCATAGACAGAGAAGAGCATTGCAGAGGTACCACTGTGGACTGATCTCACACATGTAATTTACCTATTACAAAAAGATTTATTTTTATATTCTTACTTGTCTAGGTTTTCCAGCAGTGACTGGCAGAGAACTGTCAAATATCCAGCTTCTACTGCATTATGAGACACATCTAAAACAAACAAATACACTGCAGGCTGAGGAGGACGAAGCTGTGAAGTACAGAAAACAAAACTTAAAATTCTTATTTTAAAGAATAAAAGGACTGTTATCCACTATAATTTAAGAGAGTGAAAGATGAGAAGAAAAGAAAGGAAATAGCTTGTATTAAAATACCCTTTTTTGCATAAAAGTTAAACAGTGAAATTAGCACAATCACTCAACTCAAGGACTTTAACAAAGCCAAATAAAAAAAAAAAGTCATTTATGTTAAACATATAATAATTTAGAAAACAAAATTAACATTTTAATCTTTGCTTTAATTGACTGTGTCTAAGGAGAGCTTTTGATGTTAGGAATAACATTTATAATTTAAAATTACATTTTTTTTCATATTTTACTATCCTGAATTAAAATATCATGGGTGTCCCATGGTTATCATATCTACATTATAACTGTTTATATTCGATTATCAATTTGCCCCTACCTGTAAGTTTCATTTTTCAGCCAAGAGTCCAAGTCAGCAGTGGAGGATTTAAATGTAACCATCCGTTGGAAACTGGTAGCTTGTACAAGTTAAATTGGTTCTTCCACTTCTGGGAGAACGTGTTTCACTTCTAGTATACTAAATATAAAGTTTTATACAACAAGACTTCTAGTTGTTCAGTGTCCTAGAGTGAGAAGTTAGACTTAGGTCTAAAATTGTTTGTTTTTAAAATCTCTCCTCCATTTGTCTTGTTTATTGATTGCTAACCTATTTAAGAATATTAGTACCTGCCCCAGGATTTTGGCATGACTAACTACTTTGGTCCAGTTCTGTGTCATTTTGAAACATATTCAAGGTTTCACACATTGTTGAGTGAACAGGGACAGCAAACAAGGCAGTTTGCAAGCAGTTCGCTGGGAGCAAGAGGAAGAGGAAGAGGAGTCAAGCACCAGATCCTGCCCCAGGAATGTAAGTGAGCCAGGGCTGCCTGTGTTTGGCTTGCTGTTTATTTGGTGAGCAGCGTTTGGGCATGTGCTCTGAGCAATCTGGAGTGCTGAGTGACTGGTGCTTGTATCTGACAAGGGCCAGTAATTATGATGTAATTGGAATAACAGAATAACTTGGTGGGATAGCTTGCATGACCCACGTACTGTTATGGATGGATATATACTGTTCAGGAAGGACAGGCAGGGGAGAAGGGAAGGAGGAGAGGAGTTGCGCTTTATGGAAAAGAGCTGTATGACTGCTCAGAGCTTCAGTATGAAAATCTCTGGGTTAGGGTCAGAGAGGAGAGCAACAAGGGTGACATCATGCTAGGTGTCTGCTAAAGACCACCAGACCAGGAGGATGAGGTGGACAAGGCTTTCTTTAAACAGCTAGTGGAAGTTTCCTTATCACAGGCCCTGATTCTCATAGGAACTTCAATTACCCTGACATCTGCTGGGAGGGCAATACAGCAACATGCAGGCAATGCAGGAAGTTTTTGGAGGGTGTTGCGTAGAACTTCCTGGTGCAAGTGTTGGAGAGGCCAACTGGGGGCTGTGCTCTTCTTGAACCTGCTTCTCACAAACAGGAAAGAATTGGTGGGGAATATAGAAGCGGATGGCAACTTGGGCAGGAATGACCATGAGATGACAGTGTTCAGGATCCTGAGAAAAGGAAGGAAGGAGAGCACCAGAGTACGGACCCTGGACTTCAGAGGTAGACTAGACTCCCTCAGAGAACTAATGGGCAGGATTTCCTGGGAGGTAAGTCTGAGGGGGAAAGGAGTCCAGGAGAGCTGGTTGTATTTTAAAGAAACCTGATGGCGCAAGAACGAACCATCTCAATGTGTAGAAAAGCTAGCAAGTATGGCAGAAGACCAGCTTTACTTACCAGGGAACTACTCTTCAGTAAGCTAAAACACAAAAAGGAAGCTTACACAAAGTTGAAACTTGGACAAATGAGGAGTCATGAGAGTGCTGCTTGGGCATGCAGGGATAAAATCAGGAAGGCGAAAACGCAATTGGAGTTGAAGCTAGTAAGGGACATGAAGGGTAGCAAGAAAGGTTTCTACATGCATGTTAGTAACAAGAGGAAGGTCAGGGAAAGTGTGGGTTCCTTACTGAATGGGGGAGGCAATCTAACAACAGATGATGCAAAAAAGCCTGAAGTACTCGATGCTTTTTTTTGCCTCAGTCTTCCCAGGCCAAGTTAGCTCCCAGACTACTGCACACAGCAGCATAGCCAACAGCAGCAAAAGAACAGGTTAAGGCAGGGTCAGGAATGTTTTTGGGCAGAGTGCCAAACACACCCACAATCTCAACTTCTAAGTTGTCGGTGTTCCAGAGACAGATGGTGGAAAGAACCACAAGGGACCTGATCCTTCTAGTGGTAGTGCAGCTCCAGCCCCTTCCCTGCCATCCACCCCAAGGCATGCATGCAACCTGCCACCAGTGAGCTGGGCCACGGCTTCCTGGACACTGGTGCAGCTGCTCGTAGCTTCCTGGCTGTCTGCCACAGCCAGTCCAGGCTCTGGGCAGGTTCCTGCTGCCTACCATGGAGTCCAGGGTGCTCGCAGCAGATAGCAGGAAGGCTACAAGCAGCTGCACTGGGGTCTATGCAGCCCTAGCCCAGCTTGTTGCCATTGGTGGGTGCACGCACACCTCGAGGTGGATGGCAGGGGAGGGGCTGGGGCTGCATTGCCACGAGGATCAGGCTCTTTGTGGCTCCCTCACCACCCACCCCAAGGTGTTTGTGCTAAGAAAATGCATTTGCGTGCCACGCTCTGGCATGCATGCTGGGGGTTGCCTACCCCTGGGTTAGGGACTATTTAGAAAAGCTGGAACTATACAAGTCCATGGGGCTGGACAATGCACCAGAGAGGGCTGAAAAAGGGGAAGAGGAAGACAAACCAGTCACCAGTGTGACTGCAGAGCTACTGGCCATTATCTTTGAAAACCCATGGCGATTGGGAAAGGTCCCGGATGATTGGAAAAGGGCAAATATAGGGTGCCTGGAGACATGTGGGATGCCTGCTCCAATGCACTGTAATTACAGTGTGTTGGAGCAGACTGGATTAATCGAGTCTGTTGGAGCGTGCTTATTAGCATTAAACAATCTTTAGTTAAAGCACCCCTGCTATCATTCTGTAGTGTGGGACACTGAATACAGGAACTGCTGAAAGCATTTTAATTAGAGCAGCTCCTGAGACCTGCTCTAAGAATGAGGAGCCAGGGAACTAGACAGGTCAGCCTCATCTCAGTCCCCAGAAAAGTCATGGAGCTGGTCCCTAAGGAATACATTTCTAAGGACTTGGAGAAGGTGGTTAGAAACAGTCAGCATGGATTCCCCAAACGCAAATCATGCCTAACCAACCTGATTGCCTATGATGACGGGATGACTGGCTCTGTGGATGCAGGGAGAGCAGTGAACATGATATACCTTGACTATAGGCAAGGCTTTTGATATAGTCTGCTAGAACATTTTCACAAGCAAGCTAAGGAAGTACAGATTGGATGAATAGACTGTAAGGTGGATAGAAAACTGGTTGGATGATCAGGCTCAAAGGGTAATAATCAATGGCTCAATGTCTACTTCTAGCCAGTATCAAGTGGATACTGGGGCCGATTTTGTTCAATATCTTCATCAATGACGTGGAAGACACTTAGCAAGTTGGCTGATGACACCAAGCTGTAGGAAGTAGTAGATACGCTGAAGGGTCAGCCTAGGACTCAGGGAGACTTGACAAATTGGAAAACTGGAGCAAAAGAAACATCACAAGGTTCAATAAGGACAAAGTGCAAAGTCCTGCATTTAGGATGGAACAATCCCATGCACCGCTACAGGTTGGGGACTGACTGGCTAAGCAGCAGCAATGCAGAAAAGGACCTGGGGTTACAGTGGATATTAAACTGAATATGAGCCAAAACTGTGCCCTTGTTGACAAGAAGGCTAACAGCATACTGGTAGGAGTACTGCCAGTAGATACAGAGATGTGATTATTCCCCTCTAATCAGCACTGGTGAAGCCACACCTGGAATACTGTGTTCAGTTTTGGCCCCCCCCCCCCTTGATACAAAAAGTAAGTAGACAAATTGGAGACAGTCCAATAAAAAAAACATTAGGGGCCTGGGGAACATGACTTATGAGGTGCTGAAGGAACTGGGTTTATTTAGTTTGAAGAGAAGACTGAGAGGGCATTTAATAGCAGCCATCAACTAGCTGAAGGGTGGATAAAAAGAAGATGAAGTTAGTCTGTTCTCAGTGGTGGCAGATAACAGAACAAGGAGCAACGGTCATAAGTTGCAGCGAGGGAAGTTTAGGTTAGATATCAGGAACAGTTCTCTTCACTAGGAGGATAGTAAAGCACTGGAACAGGCTACCCAGAGAGGTTGAAGGTTTTTAAGACCCAGCTAGACAAAGCCTTGGTTAGGATGATATAGGTGGGGTTGGTTCTGCTTTGAGCAAGGGGTTGTGGATTAGATGACCTCCTGAGGTCCCTTCCAACTTTAATTTTCTATGATTGTCCTCCATGCTCAAACCTGTTACACAGAATCCCTTCATTCAGGAGGCGGCTGGAATCGCAGACATTATCTTTGTAAAGAGTCTCAGGACGGAGGCTAACTTAAAGGCCAGAAAGCATAACTAACAAAGCCAAGTTCAGGATAAGCCTCAGGAACATTTAATGTGATGGAAATATAAAGATAGGCTTCTTTTAATTTACTTAAAGGAAATTCCCTCTAGTTGATCAGACAAGTTATAGTAAAGAAATTCCATCCTGAGTTTAAGTTTTGAATATTAATTCAGATCTAAGAAGGATATTTTCCCCACAATTCTTTTCTGAATCTACAAATTTTAGGGATCACATTCCCATTGCTCTTCTCTGATCAATTGTTCTGACTTCCAAAAGATTCTTCACTGTTCAGTCAGAAACTTCCCTTTTGA
>NW_005842489.1:1056251-1057314 GCF_000455745.1 Alligator sinensis | reverse complement strand
TGGAATTTAATAAAGGAAACTTCAGCCAGAAACTACAGAAATTCTGCCTGTCATAATCCTTTCCAATTATAACTCAAAGGAAGAGGATCTGCCTTCCCCTGACACACTGAGACATTTACAGTTCTGGGAGACCATCAAAAGCTACATGGACTTTAAGTTTGCTTTCAGAAATGAATAATTCTCCTCTTTAAAACTTAGACCTAGGTTTGTACTTAATATTCACCTGCAGATGATCTGATGAGTCTTTGTTCCCACTGTGAAACTGGAATCCTAGGAATACCTTCCCATAGGTCACTATCCTCACAACCTTCATCTTCCCTAGGTAAGGATTTGCTCATAAATTAAGATGTAATTCTCATTGCTTTTATAGCTGTTGGCTTACAACATGTTGCATCAACAGACATTGCCTCTGGTTTCTCTATTTTCAGATTTACTGATGGTTAGCAAAACATGATTAAGCCATAACAATGGGAAACAGGAGTTGAATAATCTCTTATCAGAGAGATGTTCAGTAAGGTTACTTCCTCCCTGTTAACTACAAATACACAGGAATAAAACTGATGAGGTGGGGTACTTTGGAAAAATCCCAACACCTTTCAATTTGGTAAATTATTGGTTTTGCCCATCTTTTCCAGAAAGGAGGAGAAGCCCAGACTGTGGATCAGGCAAGACAACTGCAGCAGACCCACAAACAGAATTTGTTTGGCAGTCTTCGTTAATCTACTCACGCGTAGGTGATTTTATTCCACATAGAATAAGGCAGAACCAGTCATCTAATGAGGGTATGAGCAAGACCTCTAATCTTCTGTCACTGAATTCCCTACTCATAAATCACTGCTTATGATGTCATACCAACGAAGTCTAGGTTGCACTTGTATTTTTTTCTTCCCAGTTGGTTTCCAGTCTAGTTCCCATATCACAAACACTTAATAAAGCCTATGTCTTACCAGACACACCAGATATTCAAATGGGAATCTAATGTAACTACTAATTCCATCCTGCATGTCCTTTCTAGTCAAAATGTTTAGTGAAAATTGATGTACAATGGTGGTGCAGTGTAGGG
>NW_005842489.1:1053809-1056238 GCF_000455745.1 Alligator sinensis | reverse complement strand
TGTAGGGAAGTATGCATTGCCAAACCTACACATATTTTAGTGATAAACAATGACATATGTTACAGGCCTTAAAAATTCATACATTTAAAAATGTTTATTTACCATGTAGTCTGAAGAAGCAATGAATTCCACTGTAGAATTTTGGACTTCTGGCCTTTTGTGAGGCTCCCCATAGGACCGTGTCAAAGGATTATACATAAATTCTTCAGGAACTAAACAACAATCGTGATTCTAATGTAAATTATTCACAGATACACAGACGTCACAACTGTTAAATACAGTCAACATTATGTTAATAAATGTATATGCATTATAAAATAGTGAGGAAATCATAGTTACAGAATGTTTAAAAATATTTTTAAAATGAACATTCAAAATGTTATAAAACAAACACCAGGGTTACATACACATCTAAAAACTAAACATCAGTTTTTTGGACAGTAAAATACATCTCCTCTAGTACATCAGTGCCTATAGGGTGCCCTATAATGACATGCTTCAAGATGAACTGTACTTTTTCCAAATGACCTTTTTCGTTGACTACTGACTGTGTTAACTATGACTTTATGTTGATCACGTATTACTACTGTGCCCAGGAGAAAGTTGCTTTAATTAAGCAATACAAATTGGGACAATCTGATAAAATACTCCCATCATCCTGCCAGGTTGCATGAAAGCCTTTCACTTGTACATATCATAGATCCTGCTGATCCCCAGTTTAGATAGCAACAATCCTAAAATGTTTTAATTCAGTGGTCAACAACTTTTTAAAGCAGCAGGTTGGAACAACCCAGCTTGAGTTGGAGGCAGGCCAGCGCTTCTCCCCAGAACCTGACCATGGCAAAGGTAAAACACCACCACCATTGGAGGGCTGCTGAAGCCCCCTACTTCCATTGGCCAGATCTGATGGGTCTGTAGGCCAGATCCAGTCTGTAGGCAGTATGGTGCCAGCCCCTGTTCTAATTGGAATGAGGGCATGCCAACAAAACTGTTCATAAAAATTGAAAAGGGCTTGAATGGATCACGAAGATGAAAGAAACTTGCTCCTTACCTCTACTATAAAAACTTACCATCATTAACTCTGTAACAAAGGTTGCATTTCCACCTTCTTTGATCAATGAAAGAAACAAAAGGGTTGATATATGTCCTGCATGATCTGCACCTCACAATGGTGCTTGATGTTATTACTGGTAATTGCTAAAAAGTAAACAAACAAACAAACAAACAAATAAATAATGGAACATTGAAGCAAAGAGGACTCTTGGAAAATTTTCAAAGGATTGAATTTTTCAGTACAACAATTTGAAAGCTTCATAAACTCAAATATTCTATTGGTCTTGTCCTTCGCTTTAGCCTTTTAGCATTTTTTTATATGACATCATATTAATATTCATAAAACTATTTTCTCATCATAAAGGAAAGATATAAAATATTAAAAATAACTGAGGCCAATTTTGATCTCACAATATAAATCAAGAATTTCACTGGATTATAATGTAGCACATATGCAGATAAAAACCATACGGATCAGAAGAATTTGCTATAATAATGCATATTAATATATGACCATATTTACTTGAATCTAAGATGAGGCTCCCCCATCCTGCCCCCATTCAAAATGTGGGGGGAAAGCCCCCATCTTAGACTTGAGTACAAAGGGCTTGAATGGATCACGAAGATGAAAGAAACTTGCTCCTTACCTCTACTATAAAAACTTACCATCATTAACTCTGTAACAAAGGTTGCATTTCCACCTTCTTTGATCAATGAAAGAAACAAAAGGGTTGATATATGTCCTGCATGATCTGCACCTCACAATGGTGCTTGATGTTATTACTGGTAATTGCTAAAAAGTAAACAAACAAACAAACAAACAAATAAATAATGGAACATTGAAGCAAAGAGGACTCTTGGAAAATTTTCAAAGGATTGAATTTTTCAGTACAACAATTTGAAAGCTTCATAAACTCAAATATTCTATTGGTCTTGTCCTTCGCTTTAGCCTTTTAGCATTTTTTTATATGACATCATATTAATATTCATAAAACTATTTTCTCATCATAAAGGAAAGATATAAAATATTAAAAATAACTGAGGCCAATTTTGATCTCACAATATAAATCAAGAATTTCACTGGATTATAATGTAGCACATATGCAGATAAAAACCATACGGATCAGAAGAATTTGCTATAATAATGCATATTAATATATGACCATATTTACTTGAATCTAAGATGAGGCTCCCCCATCCTGCCCCCATTCAAAATGTGGGGGGAAAGCCCCCATCTTAGACTTGAGTACAAGTGAGGAGGGAGGGGGCCCAGGGGTGGAGCTGGAGCCACACCCATTGCCCCTCCCTCTGCTACCAGCACCCTAAAGCCTCTGTCTTTATTCCTTGCCAACACTTACCTTCTCCTTGCAGCTCCA
>NW_005842489.1:1049386-1053794 GCF_000455745.1 Alligator sinensis | reverse complement strand
AGCTCCAGTCCCTGCTGATGTCCTGCTCCCAAATGGCCAGGGCTGAAGGTACTAGGGCTGAAGCTACTACGTGCTGTAACAGCTGCTCTGTGGTTGGGCTAGGACCAGAGGCAGCGCATGCTCCATGTTCCCTGCTCTGGGTTGGAGTGGGGCCCCAGCAGGAGCCAGAGCTACAAGGGGAAGGTAAGCAGCAGCTGCGGGGGGTGGGGAGGAGGAAAGCCACAGGGGGCAAGCAGCGGGGGTGAAGCAGGGCATTGCTGGCAGGGGGAAAGTGGTGGGGGAAGAGGGGTAGGTGGGAGGAATGCAAGTGGAGGGGGCACAGGCAGCAAGGGGGAAGAGGTACTGTGGGCATAGGCAGGGGGCACACAGGCCACTTGTCTCCCCTGTCTCCTGCCCTCCTACCACTAACCTACCTGCCACTGTTTGCCCTGCTGCAACGGTGTGGAGGGGGAAATGAATTTAAGATGTCCCTCCAAAAGTGAAGATTCTAGACATGGAAAATAATAGCAACATTTATAGATTTTCCATGTCTAGAATCTAATTATTGGGGGGTTGTCTTAAATTCAGAGTCATCTTAGATTCAGGTAAATACAGTAGTTAGATAAAAGAAATCTGATTAGTTGGTGTAAGTGCATCCTTAACACCAACTATATCATTATGTTTTTATAAAGCAGCAACAGTTTTGAAAAAAAGTTATGCAGGAGTACACTCACATCTTTGATGACTAAAGGCATTAATTACTACACCTCAAAGATAGCCCAGGAGAACCATATGTAACAGGTAACCCTAGCCCTGTTATGAAGAAAGGCCTAAAGAGTGAGAAGGACCCATGAGGCATCTTTAAGAGGAGGACTTCTGGGGCCTAGAATGGGCAAGAACTCAGAAGGTTTAAATTTGGCTTTGGAGCAGGACAAGGGGCTCAACCCTGTCCCAAGCCCAGCAGGGAAAAAGTCTCTGAGAAGTGGAAGCCGCAAGAGAGGAAAAGAGGGGTAATACGCTGCAGTAGCAGCCCAAAGGAGGGCAGAGGCTAAAGTAACAGGGGTACCAGCTCCTGTGGGTAACAAGTTGTTTAGTGATAGGATTCACAAAGACTAAACTCTAGACCAGGAGTAAGCTAGGAGCTGCAGGCTGGTACAGAAGCTGCTTAATGAGTAACTGACCCAGAACTGTGAACCTGCCTCTGGCAGAATAGGCTGAAGGTTAATGAAGATGTTTGGATAATGAAGAACCCCCCTCCACTGGGGCTGAAGAGCAGGGATTAGCTGACTGGCAAAGGTGAGGCTGGCCTCCAGGGCAAAAAGATGGCACTCTAGTCCTGAGTATCGGAGAGAGAGGAATGTTCCTTCAGATTGTAGTGAACTTATGTCCACTAGAAGAGGAAGAGCCACTAGGAGGGGCAGGACAGCTCCTCTCTGTTGGTGACCGTGCCAGGCAAGTTAAAGGGTTTAGTAAATGTTTCTGTTTACCTAGAGCAAGGGTGGTGCTTGGGCCCCAGGGCCCAATCCCGGCATGCAGGGGTGGGCAGGTGCAAGAGGGAACAATGCCATGCCCCCCAGGGCCTAGTCCTGGTGCACAGGACATAGAGGGGGCTATGTCAAGCCCCAGGGCCTGACTCTGGCACATGAGGCTCCAGCCAGCCAGTGGACCAGCTCTAGGCTATGCAACTAACCCACAGAGCCATACGGTTGAGCACACCACTGACCTAGGAGGTTTAGAGTTTTAAATAAAACTCAATTTATAGAAACCAGGGGTTTGGGCAGTTTGGAGGCTACACAGCTCAATGCCTCAAATAAAAGATAGGAGATTTATAAATAAAAGATGCCTAAAAGAAATAAAAGATATCTAATCAAAGCTCTGAACCACCCTCATCTATTTGATGCAGTTCTTCAATTCTGAACATCTGACCAGATAAAACCTAACAATTAAAAAAGGATGCACGATTTATGGTCATATAATGTAGTTACTATAATCTTACAATAACTGAATCAGTTCACCGTGATAAGATAAAAATGAAACACTGACTAAAATGAACACGTAGAAATCAACACAATGTGTAAAAATTCTACTTAAAAACAGTGTGGTCCACACTGCCTGCTACTTCTAGTAAATCTTATGGCATAGAAATAAGAAAATACCACAAAATAAAACGCAACGCCCTGTGAGAAGCATCTAAAACATAATGTTACCGTTAAGTCTCTGAAGGGATGTAGAAGGAGTCCCAAGGGAAGTTTAGCTTTGTTTAGCAAAGTCTGAGTCTGTGGAATATTTGTCAGTGTACATCGAAAAGAACTGAAAGGAAATCATACAAAAATTAGCTTGCAAAAAAAGTTTTAGAACATAGCCTATATTTGCTCTGAGTCCCACAATTTAATAATTAAAAAAATGTTTACACACCTAATTTCAGAACAAAGTGAAACCATACCTCCAAAACAGAAAGTCTCTTATAAACAATAGAATAGCCAGGGGTGGGTGAGAGGGGCACCAGCCCTGCTGCCAACTTAGAATCACCCTGCAACCCCAACAGAGTCTGTGCCCTTGCAATGAAATCAGTATTGCTCTTTCAGCAGCAGCAGCCAGATGCCTGGACACCATAATCCTGCTGTAAGAGCAATAGTTGGGGTGGAGCAGACCACATGGCAGCACTTGCCATGTGGCCAGCAGGACCAGTTTTGGAGTCCCTGGTATAGGTATAACTCCCGTGTTGTCCCCTTTCTTGACCTTCTACTCACCCCATCTTGAAACCCGTGCACCTTTGGCACTCTCCCCACTACCCCCTCCCCCCAGTTCTCCCACAGGGTTGGTCAGTTGTGCCAACCCTGCTTGTTATGCCTGTTTACAGGGTAAACAAAAAAAGATGCAAAAAAATACAGCAGGGTGGCACCTAAAGATTAACTGGTTCTGAGAGACATGAAGTTTTATAGGCAACAACCTAATTCATTATCTGCTAACAGATCTCCAGGTACAAAAATTCTTCCAGTGTTGCAGATATGTTGCCATTATCATTACAACTGAACCCATTTTAAACAAGCATTGGCATGAATGGTTCCAGTGTAAAAAAAAAAAATATAACCAACACGAAAAAATACTACAGCTATTACTTAAACTATAAGAAAAGAAAAAAAACCCCATGATAATCATCTACTACCAAAACATATATTAAATAATAAGATAGTACTTTAACTCATGAAAGATTTCCTGTTCTCAGAACCCAGTACAGGAAAACTCCATTTGTTTTGTATAATGTTACTTTTCTGTGGGAAGGAATATAAACTCTATAAACTCACCAAGGGGGGACCAGCAGGGTTTGGGAGAGACCCTGTTCCCCCTAGCACCCCCTCCAGGGGAACAAGGAATAATGGCCACAAATTGTTAGAGTAGGTTTAGACTAGACATCCGAAGGCACTACTTCACAGTCAGGGTGGCTAAGATCTGGAACCAACTTCCAAGGGAAGTGATGATGGCTCCTACCCTGGGGGTCTTTAAGAGGAGGCTTGACATCTACCTAGCTGGGGTCATTTGAGCCCAGTTTTCTCTCCTGCCCGGGGCAGGGGGTCGGACTTGATGATCTACAAGGTCCCTTCTGACCCTACTTCTATGAATCTACGAATACAGGAGGATCTTTTATGTTTCCTCTTTTTAATATTGTCAACAAACATTCCCTCCTCTTATTGATGTGAAATGGATGTGGCTCAGTTAAAATTTATACTACTGTATACGGTAAGCAAAGAGGAACAAATACAAAGGTATATGGAGCTCAGAAACAAACACTGTCTAGAGCATGCTCCAGAGGTGCACAGATGCATTGATCCTATATTGTATCATAACCGATATAAGGAAAATTGACAGTATTGGAAATCAGCTTTTTTTTGCCTGATGTGGCCGATAATGTGGCCAATAAATGCCCCATGCATGAGTGCAGCCACAGCATGCATGCGGCCAGGAGTGCAGCCCATCAGCCTGGAGAGCAGTATTGGATGATAAGTCTGTTGTGGCGGAAGGGGAGGGGGAACAAGATTGAGGTCCCTGCGGTGAGTGAGGGAGTGGGGCAGGTGCTGCTCAGGGGCAGGTGCTACTCAGCCGAGGCAGGGGTGGGCACAGGACAAAGCTGTGAGCAGGTCTTCTGGGGAGCACGGACTAGGGGAGGGCAGCTCCTGCTGCTGCATGCACCCCGGGAGGCATGTACCCCTGTATCTGCACGTGGGGTGGGGCAGGGTGGGATGGGCTGTCGCTGCATGCTGGGGCCAGGATCTGGGCCAGGCTCTTCCTGGCGGCAATGTTGGGCCGGGGCAGTGCCACGTTCTTCTCAGTGGTGGGGGTTGGGCCAGGCTGCGCTCAGGGTGTGTGGCGGTGGCACTGGAATGGGGGCTTTGGGGGGGCTATGATAAACTTTGGGGTTGCTGCTGCCCCT
>NW_005842489.1:1036465-1049305 GCF_000455745.1 Alligator sinensis | reverse complement strand
CTGGGGTGCATGCAGGGCTGGACACCCCCCCGCCCCCCGGACAAGCTGCTCATGGCTCTGTCCTGTGCCCTGCCTTGCCCCAGCTAACCAGCGCCTGCCCCATCCCCACTCCCTCCCCTCACTGCGGGTGCCTTGATTTGCCTCCCGATGCTGTTTCCCCCACAGCAGACATACCAGCCTGACATTGGTCTCCAAGCTGCCTGGCTGCATATCGGCAATCGGATCGGTATTGGCCGAAATGGCTCCTTTAAAATAGGCCATCGGTATCAGCCTAAAAAATCTCTATCGGTACAACCCTAGTATGCTCCAAGTCTAGGACTGAATTTCAGATTCAAAACTTCCATTCCTGCCCCGCCTGCCAGAACACATTGCCACTAAAGCTGTCTCCAGTTTAGACAGTGGATAAAGTTGTTTTTTTTTCCAGAATTACAACTAACGTCTTATGAATTATGATGAAGAATGTTTTGCATTTGAAAGCCTAACTTTATTCCAACCATGCAGCTGGTGCAATAAAAGATATTACCCCCCCCAAAAAGTCCTTGACTCTTGCATAGTTCCTGGACCATCACAGCTACAACATTACTCTAACACTACTAAGTAATCTCTATTGGACAAACTCATTTTTAGGGGTGCACTGATAGAGATTTTTGGGGCCAATATCGATAGCCGATTTTTAAGGAGGCATATCAGATTATATTGATCTGATTTCTGATAGACAGTTCAGCAGCTTGAAGAGCAGTGTCCAGCTGGTAAGTCTGTTGTGGTGGAAGGGGAGGAGGAAAGGGGCATGGAGGGAGCTGATCCAAGCCCCTGAGGGAGGGAGAGAGGGAGGGAGGGAGGGAGTGGGGCTGGGGCAGGTGCTGCCCAGCCAGAGTGGGGTGGGGCGGAGTGTGGGACAGAGCTGCGGCTCAATCAGGGGGTGTAGGGAGGCACGGGTGCCTCTGGCCGTTGAACATAACCAAGGAGGGCATGGGGTGGGAGGCAAGTGCTCCTGGATCTGTGTGGGGCAGGATGTGCTGCCACTGCAGGCTGGGGCCAGGAACTGCACCGGGTTCTTCCCAGCAGGGGCTGGGCTGGGCTGCACTCAGGGCAGGCAGTGGTGGTACTGGAAGGCGGACTACAGGGGGGAACTGCAGCCACCCCAAAATTCGCAGCAGCCCCACAACCCCCACTCCCAGTGCTGCCACCCACCCTGCCCCGAGAGCAGCCCACTGCCTCTCTGCCCCCATCAGGAAGAGCCCTGCACAGCCCCGGCCCCAGCCTGCAGCTGCAGCCCTCTGAGGTGTGCAGAGATCTGGGGGCACATGCCCCTCGTGCCCTTCTGGGGTGTGTGCAGTGGTGGGAGCCACACCCCCTCCCCTTCCTGTTTGAACCAGTCACAGCTCTGTTCCGCGCCTGCTCTGGTTGGGCAATGCCCACCCCAGTTCCACTCACTCCCTCACCCTTGATCTGCCGCCCGCCCGACACACACCCCCCACTTCCCTCCCCACTCGTCTTCCACCACAACAGATTTACCAGCTGCATGCAGCTCTCCAAGCTGCCAGGCTGTGCTACTCACTGCCTCCATGCTGCGCTGTGGCTGCGTGCATGCCCGCAGCATTTATTGGCCACATCAGGCCAATTTGATACAGTCAATTTTCTTCATATTGTGCCGATCTGATATCGGACTGATGTATTGGTGCACCTCTACTCATTTTCTCTATACCTAACACAATCTGACCCTAGGCACTACAGCAACGTTAAAACATTAAACAATAAATCCCCTCCCCCACTCCAGCCTATTACTATATACATCATGCTTGGAACATCACTCAATCCGCAGCTAATGCAAAATGCTACTATCATCCTGCTTGGTACTATGAATATATTATACACATTTCCAGAGACTGCACATTGCAGAAGCAATCCCAAGGGAATATTTGTCAGTCTACACTGAAAGGAAGTGAAAGGAAATCATACTAGATTCTACGCGTTTCAGGTGCAGTTCTCCATACCAAGACTGATTTATAAATTCATTGAGGATCTGGATCTTGCCTACATGATAGACTGCCTAACTCCCAAAGTATCACCAAGGCAATTAAAATTAGTTGGGGTTCTTTCCTTCCCAAAATAATTTTAATCATATACTATAAAGACAGTTTAGATGTTAGACTTCATTCACTGATCAACCAGAGTCCTAGTCTGTTGGACCTTTAGGACACAGTTTAAACCTTTTGTCTTTTATTTGTTTTTTGCCTACCTCTGTATTATGGGCTTATGGTTTAATAAGTCTTCCAATAATGATGTTAATCACAATTTACATGAGATCCATATGTTGTTGTCAGTGTTCAGGGTTTCTCTAACCCAGGGACGGGCAATTGGTTCAGCTGGCGAGTCACTTAAGTTTTGGTGAGGTGTTCAGGGTCACACAAAATCTTTCAGAAGATATCATTTTAACAAATTATATATAAAAAAAAAATCATATACTAAAAGGCAAACATCTATTTTAACATATTTTAATTTTATTTTTAAAAATTGTTTGTATTCTGGTTTGGTTTTTTTGAGTACTGCATATAAAGGCAATTGCCTAAAATAGAGTATTACTTTTTTATATTGGGGGGGTATGGGGTGGGGAGAGGGTGTGAGCACGTTGGGGGGCCGCCCACATGCTAAGTCCCAGGAGCCAGCCAGGGGTGAAAGAAGGAAGGGAGGGGGAGCAGGGGGCATGTGAAGTAGAGCTCTCCTGGGTAATGCAATGCAGGTTTAGGTACAGTATGCTCCCTCCCCCCATCTGGCCCACAGCTGCCCCTGCAATGCATTGCATGAGGCCGAGTCCCACCCACTCCCACTTGGGGCAGTCTGCATCGCCAATGGCACTGCCCCAGCCAGCATGTAGAGCTTCCCAGAGGGGCTGCTCCTGCTGCTGCTGCAGCCGCCCAGGTACTGCTTGGCTGCCCCCCAACTCCAGTGGCAGCTGCTCCTCCTCCTGCATGCCGGGCACCATATGTCCAGCCAGGCAGGGGGGAAGCTGCAGTCAGGCAGCTCCAGCTCCTGCTCCACTGCCCAGCCACCTTCCAACCACTCTGCTTGCCTGTCACAATGAGCAGCCATCTGTGGACAGGTGAGTGGGTGGAAGGGAAGCCTGCCAAGAAGCTGTACATGCTGACCAGGGCTGCAGCTGGGGCCAGGTGTGGGCAGGAGCATGACATGTCCTGTCCCAGGCAGGAGTAGGTGGGGCTTGGCCCCATGTGAAGGCTGTGGGGGAAGCTGCGGGCCAGATACAATCAACTGGCAGGCCAGATCCAGCCCACAGACCATATTTTGCCCACCCCTGCTCTAACCATTCCAACTAACTTCAAGTCTGACAAGAGCTAGGCCAATGCTGAGCACCTTTGAAAATTCTGACCTGATCAAGAATAACTCGCATTCAAAAGCTTTTCTAAACTTTATTCCAACTATGCAGTTGGTCCAATAAAAGATATCACCCCCCAAAAATCCTAGCCCTTTTTTTTTCTTTAAAAACAGTTCAGAATCCATGAGTATTTTTTTTTCATCTTTAAGGTATTTAAAAGCAATTAATTTATTTTTGCATACGAGTAAATTAGTAGGAAAAACACTAGTTAACAGCTAGGTATTAAGAGATTTTATATAAAGCTAAAACAAGGCAGAAATTAAGTGGCTTGTTTAATGTCAGAAGCAAAAAATGGCAGAGTTTGGACTAGGATGTTGGCTACTATGGCTATAGCAAACTTTATGTAACTTTGGTAAAATTCACTGGAAGTTGTTCTCCTGAATCCAGTGTGCCAGGTCAAAGCAGTATTATTGCTAGGCTCTAGAAAAAAGTCTCACTGAATTATCATAAGAATGGTAACCATACTGCTGATGGTAGGAGATGTAAATCAGAGAATTTCAGGGTTCAGACAAATACAGATGTTCAGCTTCCACCAGAAGAATATCCATTCTCTTGGTGGAAACCAAAAGCATACATTCATTTTTTTTCTCCTGGGCCAAAAATGGTGGTTCCAGGAGGAAAAAAGTTGATTCCAACCAGGGAGAAGTTGGTTCTGGGAGAGTTTCTCCTGGGAGAACGAACTTTTGCACACTTTTTCCTGGCTTAACTCCTCCTGGAAACTAGCAGGAGTAGAGCTGGGGTTCCCATGCCTCCTTTAGACCAGGGCCCCCTAAGCCCTGGGTGGGAGCAGTCACTCCCATGCCTTCTCTAAAATCTGGTCAATAATCACCATGGTCTGGAGAAGGCTGGTAGGGGGAAGAGGGGAGCAGTCACCAGCTTCTCCCTGCCAGCTCCTCACGCTTCACGGATTCTGGTATGAGAAACAGACAGGAGGCTTTGTCACATTACTCTGATCACTTGGGTCCTGGGCACTGGAAGCCAAACAGAGGCTCCAGCATTGCAAATCCCCTGCCTACTTTTCACACTGAAGTCCCCCAAAACAGACGTGGCCTAGGGTCTTCGACTTGCTGCTCCCCTCCCATCCTGGACTTTGGTAGGGAATAGAAGCAGCAACCATTGCTACCCAAGTTCCCCAGTTTTGGGAAGAAGTGAGTGGCTCTGCCAGTCCTGCTGGCTTCCCCTTGCCACATACGCTGCCCAGCTGGGTGGTGAGGCAACAATTAAAAGAGCCAGGGGGGCTGTGAAGCAGGCTCTGGGAGAGCTTTCCCAAGCCTGGTTCCTGGCCCCAGTGGCTTTTAAATCACCACCCAACTGGCTGGCAAAGGCAGCAAGGGGAACCAGGAGAGCTAGGAACAAGGCGTGGGGAACCCAGGGAGGCATGGGAAAGTACCCACCCACTCCTCACACCAGAGTCCCAGATGTGTGAAGCATGGGGGCTTTGCATGGGGCTCAGCCCCAGTGCCTAGGAGTATTTGTTAGAAATTTCCACCTGTAGAAATGAACATCTGTTCAAGGCCAGTAATGTTGGACAGCCCCCTCCCCCTTCCCAGCGTGAACAGTGAATTAAATCAGCTAGCAAAAAGCAGAACGCCATTGTTCATTTTCCCTTGTAAGTTCAAAATCTGTTTGCATTACTTCATATAACTATGTTGCAAAAGATAAGAGAAAAGCATTATGTCGAATGTGCCTGAAGAGGAAAACTGCACTTACTCTGGACTGCAGTTCAATTTCCTAAGGTCTGAATTCAAATTAGGCACAGGAGCTGGAACTGGAGTAATGGGCAAAATATTCCTGTCCTGAATAAGGTTTACAGGTCTTAAGCTTTCTGGCTGCTGAGAATGTTGTAGATTTAATCCTCCCAAGGAGGAAGACAGCTGGTTCATGCCAGGATACTGCTGAGGGGGAACAAAAAACACAAGAAACATTGCAAATGAATAAAGCTGCTCTAATATCCTGTTTAACAAATGTAATCTTAATTCATTGCATTATTCGTTGACATCTATGAAAAATACAGAACTAGTTAATATTGCTGTCTGGATGCACAGCCACTTGTATTGAAGTAATTTAAAAATATTAAACAAACTGGACAACTGGGTGCTAAAATACTAATGCATATTGCTTTAAAAGAAATTCAATTTATACTGTGAGATCTACACAAAAGACAGAAACTTGTATAGGAAAGCATAAACCTCATTTTCATGGTAGAGTGACTTCAAAGACAGAGGAAACCATCTCACACTAAAAAAAATGATGGGATATTTCCTCCTCAAAAGGTCTTACAATACCCAAATGCAGAATATCACCCCCCCCAACTGTTTTCAAGTCTCAAGGAGACAGGTAACGCAGTCTATTTCCCCTCTCTAATGCAGGGTAAACATGAAACTTTGTGTTTTCATGCCTTGGCCTTGTCTCTCTATTATTTAGTAAATGGTAACGTCAAATTAATAGTTGTAAGATCTCTTTCACTTTACATAAGGGGTCGGCAACCCCCGGCACACGTGCCAAGCATGGCATGCAAGGTCATTTTGCTCAGCATGCCATGGCCAGCCCCGGCTCTGGGTAGCTGCTGCCAGCGATGGAGCCTGGGCTGCTCCCAGCAGGGTTTGCAGCATCCCAGCTGCCTGCTGGAAACAGCCCATGCTCCCGGCTGGCAGCAGCTCCCCAGAGCCAGAGCTGGCTGCAGACAGGAGGCTCCAAACAGCTGTGATGCAGCTACCCAGAGCCGAGGCCGGCTGCAGCCGGGGCCAGTGTGTGCACCTTGGGGTGGGCTGTGCTGCCCTGCTGTCTGCCCTGAGGTGCGTGCGCAGTTGCCACCAGCATGGAGCTGATGCCAGAGCTGTGGAGCCCAGCGCAGCTGTTTGCAGCTTGTCTGCTGCTTGCTGCAGCTGACCAGAGCCCAAGCTGGCTACAAACGGCTGCACCAGGCTCCGGAGCCCAGTCACCAGCTCTGTGCCAGGAGCAGGGGAGAGACTGGGGCTGCGCTGCCTCAGGCCCCTCCCCCACCACTGGCTCTGAGGCGTGCACGTGCCAGTACAGAGCTGATGCCGGGGCTCCGGAGCCCGACGCAGCTGTCTGCAGCCTCCCAGCTGCAGCCGGCCCCAGGTCTGTGTAGCTGCTGCCAGCCGGGACCCCAGGCTGCTCCCAGGAGGCAGCTGGGACACTGCAAGCCTTGCTGGGAGGAGCCCGGGCTCCAACAGCTACCCAGAGCCAGGGCTGGGGGGCAAGGGGCACAAGTAGGGCAACCTGCCATGTACCCCCTGCCCTAATTTTTTTTTTCTGGCATGCCAGCACTCTGGCACCTTCCAAGGTAAGCACTGTGGTGTTTTTCGGCACTCCAGCCAAAAAACATTGCCTACCCCTGCTTTAGATATTCAAACTAGAGGGGGGGGGTTTAAATTGAAATTTGTTTTAATGTCATTACACAAAACCACCTGGAGTCCTATACCATAACGCACTCAGTATAGAGAAGATTGCAAAACTGCTTTAAAAAAATCTTTTTGGCTGAAGTCTGACTTTCCAGGTATAGATCAAACTATGAAATCAACAAGGAAGGCTTAACAGAGCAATGCTTTTATGCATTCCTCAGTAATGAATATTGGTAAAATATCTAATTGATATGAATGGTTCTTACATCTGAAAACTGTTCCAATAAATTTAAAATAATCTTGTGAACTATACCATAGGCACATAAAATATAAGCTTCAAAAAAAGACTGAAAGATAAACAAGTAATTTGTGAATTAAAAAGATCTTACCTGTGAATATTGCTGAAACCCAGAATGATGGCCTGGGTTTGTGGGCTGCATAGCGGAAGTAGGTGGTGCTGAATTCTGATAACCAGGTTGAAGAGCTGGGTATCCATAACCAAAGGGCTTAGAAGTCTTTGACGTTGGGGGAACAGAGGGAGCAGGAGCTGGACTACTTGTTATAGAACGTGTCTCTTTAAAAAAAGACATGTTTATTACCTTTAAGTACACTAAGAAAATGTCCAGCTGCTGCTGAATAATAAAACTTAATTATAAAGAAACAACGCCAAATGTCTTTACACTGGCCAAATATGTATAACACCACAATAGTAAGAAATATTTATATCCTGTTATCAGCAACCAGGGGATAACCTTGGCCTTACCATACAGCAGAGCTGTTCAACTGGTGGCCAGTGGGCTGCAAGCAGCCCACTTGACCCATCGCCTTGGCTACAATGCAAATGGTGTCTTTGGGCTCCTCTCCCTGCATCTGCACCATGGGCTGGGGCATTGTGACAGTGCAGGGAGGGTGCGCGTGTGTGCGTGTATGTGTGCACGTGTATATAATGCTGGCTGGGGGAGTCACCAGTGCCTGGTGTAGCAGAGAGGCAAGGGAAGGAGACACAAGTGCATGGTGCAGCAAGGGGGCAGAGAACCGTCTGGCAGGCGTGCTGTGGGTATGTGGTACAGTAGGGGAGCCTGCACATGTGCGCAGTGTAGCAGTGAAGGGGGAACAGGCACACAGCCCATGGTGGTAAAGATGTCATGGGAATGTGGCAGGAGTGTGTGGCCCACAGGGACTGTGGCTTGCCTTGGTGTAGACTGCAGGGTATGCAGGCCCTGCTGGTGCTGTCCGTGTGGCATGAAGCCCCTAGCTGCTTAAAAGTTGCAAAGCCCTGCTATAGATGACTAACATTTTCTGTAATCTTATTTAGTGTAATGTGATTATCATCTAATCAGAACAACTTCATGTAATTTTATATTTGGTTCCTTTTAACAGAAAAAGATAGGAATAAAAATGTTATTGGTTACAATGCAAGAAACAAAAAGACCATAATTATATTTTTTTTCTCCAATACATTTTTTGCTCCTGACCCTTGCCAGCCTTGCATCAAAATCTACTAACCCTCAAGCTCCCTCTGGCTTACCTATGACAATATTACAGAATTTTATTAAAAGCACATATGGTCTCCCTTGAATCAGTGCAAGTCCTGCCTGTATATTTTAAAGCACAATTTGGCCCTAACTGTTTTAAAAGGTTAAACTGTAAATAAAACATAGTTCCCAATTCAGATGGCCTGTTATAGGGGACAAAGCGAGGTAGCTTGGACAAGAGATTTAAACACCGCTTAGGTTACAAGTGCAGGTTATATCTCTGTAGGTCTCAGATAAGGGAAAAATGCTGTTTTGAAACTTGTACATTTCAAGTTTTTAATGGGTGTCCCCCTTGCCCCAAAAAGTTCTAAAACCATGGTCTCTCACTGGGGAACCAAGGCAGGAAAGACTACCTGAAGTAGAAGCACAGCAGAGAGAAGAAGTTAGCTGCATTGGCCTAAGTCAGGTACACGGCATAGCAGTGCAAGCAATGTGCAAAACCCCGCCTGGTAAAAATCTAGAGCTGGTCTGGGTAGCCAAGAAAGTGGATGAGACCAGACAAGTTTCAAGCTGACTCTCAAATTCCCTCAAGAAGCAAGTGGTAGAAATTTTAAAGTAGTTAGTCTTTCCAGGCTAGTAAATAGAGTACAGTACACTGAAACCACATTTTATCTTACCCTCTATACCTTGAGGTAGACCGTGTAAGAGAAATTATATCAGCTTTACACTAGATTAGTGGCGCCCAAACTTTTCTCCCCATGGGCCAGACGAATGGTGCCAAGTTGGTCTTTGGACTGGATCTGGTCCACGGACCTGATGTGGTATACAGAGCCAGTCTGGCAGTGGCCCAATACAGTGGCACAAGGCTTGGGAGTGGGGGAGCAACAGCAGTGTTAATTGTCATCACTCCCATGCCAAATTTCTGAACCCATGAGGAGCTCTCCAACCTGGATGGTTGAGCCCCTTGACTAGACAGATGCTTCCCCTACTGGAGGAATCCTGAGCTGTGGGTTTAAGCAAGCTACTGAAACCATATTATGAGGTCAGAACAATGAAAACAATATAGTGAAGCCCAGGATTAATTCAATTACTAATGAAAATCCTAAATAAAAATGTGCCTATGTTAATGATTTAGCACCCTTGGTTTTCAGATGAGTGGCAGGGTCACAGAAAGAATCTTTTAAGACCCTCAGGAAACTACCAGCAAGACTATCTGAGACTGGCCTGGACATTCCCGATATTTTTTAGAGCGCAAAAGCCTTAATACTTTGTCTTCCTTATATATGATAGAAAAATCAGAAAAAGACAAATATTATCTAACTCTGTACCACAAGTCTAATCTTTGCCATCTTAAACTCTCCGTATAGGTGCCAATGAGCAACTTTACATATGTTCTTGGCATGGGCGACTGGTGCCTCCTGAGTCTGGGGGGGGGCACCAGATCTTTGCTGGGGAGCGGGGCCCCTAGCAGCCAATCATCGACCGGGGGGTGGGGTGGTAGTAGTGATCACTGAACCCAGAACCACCAGAAGTGAAACCAGAAATGCACTTACAGTTTCGTGTCTGGTGCTTCTAGGTGGTGCACATGCACCCGTGGCAGGGGCGTTTTAACTAGGGCTCATTCAAGAAGCTTTAGTAAAAAGCACTCCCGTCATCATTTTGAGGCATGGGAATGGCTGAATACATGAGACAGTGAGGCTGCTGGAGTGTGCTAATTAGTACGCTCCAGCAGACTCTGTTAATAAAGTGTGTTCCAATGTGCCTGTAATTACAACATGTCGGAGCAGGTGTCCCGTACATCTACAGGCACCCAATATTACCAAATGTGATGTGAACACACATGCCTGTTAGGATTTGGAACAGTACCAACTCTTTTCACACACAGTATTTAAAAGTCAACAGAAATTGATGGGGGTCACTAATGACTTGGCTTGGAATTCAACGGATAAAAACTTTCAGCTTTTTTGGTCAGACTAAGAATAATATTTTTAGAACAAGAAAGAAAAATGGTGGTGGTGGGAGGAAGGTTGTTTTTCTGTCTGTTGCTTTGTAACAACAGGAAACAAGAGGCAGTTTTAGCTGTCTTCAACTGAAATATTAGACAATTAAGAACATGATTTGTCTCAAACAAAACAAGATTCTTCTCCAGTGTCATGACAGTTAAATTATGATTTGTAGGACAGACAAGTTTTATTATACAGCTCCTCTAATCTTAACTGTAATAAAGATAAAAAGTAAATTAAAAAGCAAGATACTTTGGTGAATTAAATTTTAATAACTTGTCCCAATATTCTATACTCATTCCTTTTTCCCTTGTTGCCAGTTACTCTTTAGTGTTTCTAAGAGGTTTTTTTTTTTTAAAACAAAAGTTTAAAAGACAAATTTGAAAATTAGCATGCAGCAAATCTCTTACCTGGAAAGCCACCTCCTTCAAGGGCATCATAATTGTTAGGAACGGGAGAGGCACTGCTAGTAGTGGAAGAGCTGTCAATAGCTATAAGTAAACATAAGAACATTTGCAACGTTAAGCATTTGCAAGTTCCTGAGAGAAAAGGGGTTTTAAAATAAATATTAGAGAGATCCTGAAAAAAACCCACTGCCTATAAGTTACAGAAAAACAAAATTACTGAAAAAACACAGATTATACAAACACAGCCATTTTTTACACTAAAAATCATAGAAAAAGAAAAGCATGGATAAGGACAAAGAACAATTAAAAATGATTTCTTGTTTCCATGAGGATTTTATGAACATCCATTTCTAATTGTAATCAAGCAACTTAAAAATCATTTTTAAATGCTCAGTTGACTTATTCCTACCTGCTGAATAACGCAAAATTCCCTTCATCTTCAAATGAGAGCTTTGCCTGAGTTGGGAGTTTCAGATAAGACCAGTTAAGTAGTGACTTGTTCTAAAATTTCAAAGAACATGTCCCTCCTTTGTTGGAGAGAGTTCATCTTGTTTTACTGTTAGATGCAAAAGTCCTACCGAACATTTCTTGGAGGCAGATGGACAAGCCAAAAAGGCTCACTTAAATTAACTAATAAAACACTTCAAGCACTTTTCTTTGTACTGAGTGAGCAGACTACTTATACTTTTCACCACGCAATACATGTTTGCTTTTTAACAGAATATCTGGATTATAACATAGCATAGATACTCATTTTGAAAAGAAAGTCTTAAAAACATTTCTGTTGATGCAATTTCATACACCTTTGCCACATGAAAGAGACCACAAAAGAAGAAAGTAGGTACACCTGCTCTTTGAAAACAATTTTGGCTTCTGATTCTGGGTTTTGAATTTTTATATCTTAATTACTATAGGTCACAAACAACAGGAAGAACGTATAAGAGTTCAACAACAAAACAACAGTAAAAACCTATGTACAACTCCTGCGGGTGGGGCAAGCGGCATGGAAATCCTTAAGAGATTCCTCTGCTACTACCTTACCTAAACTCTACATTCTTTACAACTCATCCCTCCTTGCAAAACCAAGTGGTTTTAAGGAAGCGCTTTAATGAAGAGAGGATGGTGGCTTTGAAAACTCATGAGGGAGAAAGCATTCCTTGCATAGGGATGCCTTGAAAACTTCTGTGAGAACTTTATTAATAACATTACCACTATTGTAAATATTATTTTGACATTCCAGTTACAGTTATTTATATAAACATTTTTTACCTGGGATACAAAATAAGGCTGAAATTCAACATTCAAAATTAGTCACTTTGAGTGGTGAAATTTTAGTTCATATATATTTAAAATTTAAGCAGATTATTTTAAAAATAGTGTTAGTTCTCAGATTATTTTTAAATTAAGCATATATACATTCCTTTGTGCTTGTAAGAGAACGTAACAATTATATCTCTCTCCTTATCAAGTTCTGCCTTTTTTCCTACTATTTACTACTTTGTCCTCCAGCTTGGGATGTAGTACAACTCTGTCAAGTTCACTTAACATACGGATGGACAAAATACAGCACGCGGGCCAGATCCAGCCCACCAGACAATTCTATCCAGACTGTGGGGCCCTTAAAAATTTTACAAAAATTAGTATTTATCTGGCCCTGGCCAAAGTAAAATGACAGGAATCAGGGGCAGCAGGACCTAGGGGAAGCCATGGCAGGCCTCTGGAACAGAAGGGCCCACCCAGCCCTGCCCCCCTAGCCAGAAGCCCCTTCCTAGCAGAGGCTTCTGGCCCAGGACCATGGGGCTGTTCCCACCAATGTGGGAAATTCAGGTAAGCGTGGGGGGTAGGGGAGAACTGTGGATGACAGCCCCAGTCCTTAGGGCTGGGCCAGCTCCTGCTGAGTCCCACGGTCCGGCCATGCAGCCAGGAGCGTGTGGGCACTTGGGAGCCAGCAACAGCCGGAATCCTTTCGCCCAGACAAGCGACTGTGGGGCGCATGGGGTTGGGGCTGTGCATGCTGGTCTCCTCCTGACTGTAGGGCTGGGGCGGGGGCCTGGGAGCGAGTGGGGGCCTGGGAGAGGGGGGACGAGACCGCTGCTCCCCCAGCCCTGTTCACTGTAGGTGGCGGTGGTACCGAGTGCCAGTCAAAGGGGATGGAGAGGCAAGGGTCCCCCCGCCCCGGGAGATGGGGCAGGCTGGTGG
>NW_005842489.1:1015546-1036435 GCF_000455745.1 Alligator sinensis | reverse complement strand
TCCTGACAGGCAATTGGCTAGTCTAAAATAGGCCTGAATGCCAGTCCAACCACAGCTAGCAGAAAAGGGTTAAGTTGGGCTAAATGCAGGCATTCAGGGAGGTTAAAGGGTGATTGGAGGAGGTAAAAAATGCCACTCAATATAACTTAGTTCGTTCAGGTGCAGACCTTACACTGAGATCCAGTTGATCAGAAATCAATCTATATACATACAAAGGACTTAGTCCGTCTGTCTGTCCGTAACGCTTTTGGGGGGCATGGCTCCAGCCAGTGCTGTGTCAACAATCATTCTTGATGGGCAATTCACTAATCTCACCCATAACTACAAAAGTTCTGCACATATACACTGGTATAAAAATGGAGGAACCTGGTCTAAGATAGTCCTGGATCAATATACACTCTAATGTAGTCAATCTAAGTTAGACTGGCGCATCCAACTTCTGTAGTTACTAGGCTGGGAAAGCCTATCCACTTGCCCCAGTTCCAAGGTTGCGCTTTTTCTACCCGCCTCTGTAGCACTGGGCTATTTTTAGTCCTTCAGCCCCTCATTCCCCCTCCCCCATGGACCAGTCAGCTCCCACCCCCATTCTGCATGCAGCTTGGGGTGCCATTTTTTTTCAGCATTCGCAGCTGCTGGGAACTGAGAAAGTAAGTATTGGTAGAGGGAGTAGCAGGGAGGATGGGAAGTAGGTTTGCAGGGGGGTGGGAAAGGGTTGGGGAACTAAAAATAGCCTCTGGTCCCACTCTAAACCTCTCTCATGAGCCCCCGTGATCCCACCAAACGCTCCCTGCCCCCCATCACTTCCAAGGACACCACCTGAACCCCCAAATTCCTCCTACAGATGCTGCCTGCCCCCCATCATTCTCATAGATCCTATTTGGCCCCCCGTACCCCCAACTAGCACCCCCCTGCATCCCAATTTACCTTAGATTAGGTGGCTGTTTTTAACATGATCTAACCTCCCCCTAATCTCTGTAAAAGTCTGCATTTAGCCTTACAGGGTGGCAAGGAGGCTTGAGGGGTATGGTCTCATCAGACCTTAGAAGAATCTGTCATGTTATTAGAAAAAAAAAACTGAGTAGCCTTGAATTAGGGGATAGACAGCTGATACCCTAGCCAAATGAATTTTCAAGAAGCCGGATTTGCATGTGATTTGGATCTAATTTTGGTTTTCAGTCCAGGAAAATACCTCCATTTGCTTTAAGGAAGTGTTGGGTGAGGTGGGAAAGGGTTCTATTATTCCACATATCATCCTCACTACCAAGGAATATCTTCTCTCTAGACAATTTAGCCATTCAATATCTATGCTGTTCTACATACAGATTATTAGGAGGACACCATATGGACTACCTAGCTGGAGTATTTTACAAAATCCATCCAAAACCTCATTATCAAAAACCATGAGAGAACAATCCCAAGGGAAAAAAAAGAACAGAAGAAGCTTGAATTCTTGTCATATTGAAGAATGGCTCCATTTTTCATTAACATGTGAACCCATGATTATGGGGAAAATGGTGTTACTACTAGGTCTCTAGAAGTGAACACTAAACCACAATCTGGGAGATTCTTCTGATGTAAAAGGAATGTTAAGCAAAAGCTGCTACAGGCTATAATTTAACTATCAAATCTGTATTAATGCTGTTGAAAGAGTCTGAATTATTCTGGGTAGAGAGGGGAATAAAGACAGTGAAAGCTTGTAATAGTAAGGTTTAAGGAGGAAGTATTAAAAATGTAGTTAGTAAGAACACTGTAATACCTATACTTCCAAACCAAGACAAACTCATGACCTGTACTGGGTCCTTCAACCCTAACAGACCTCAAAACCACCAATACAGAATCTGTAGTATATATCATACAACAGATTTCAAGCACCTATCAACAGGATGAAAAAATGGCCTGTTTTTTTTCTCTCTCAAAAGGCACCTTAACAGAGATAGTTGTAAAGCAACTTTTCTTTGAGAGTTAAACAAGACCAAGAGAGGGACATCCCAAGTGACTTTCATAGTAAGAACGTATGAAATTAGTTTCAAATCCAAGTAATTCTGATAAAATACAGACAGGGATCCTTGCAGAAGAGAGCATGAGATTTGAAAAAATAAATGGCCAAACAAACTGTTATGACCACAGACCACCCCTGCAGGTCGGAGCCAGCACACAGGGCTGTTCTAACACGGTCACCCCATAGGCAGTGTGTGCACTGTGCTAGCCCCGCACACTGCATGCAGCGTGATCTCAGACTGGGGTCAGTGTGCACTGCATGTGGCATGCAAAGCTGGATCTAGCATATGTGATGCATGCAGTACACAGGGCTGATCCAGGGTGTGCTGCATGTGGCATCCCTTCAGACCAGCCCAGTAACCTCTCCAGGATCTCAACACAAGCAAGAAGACTTAAGAAATAGTCTGAGCTGTATGGATGGGTACTAGTAAAAAAAATAAATGCATAAAAGAGTACAAGTTCTGTTTACAGTTATGGACTTAAAAGACATCTATTGCAATATAGTGTTTCTTTAGCGCATCATTTACAATGCTTTCCATACATAGAAAAGGAAAACACAATAATACTAGGATAAATTTCATCATGAGTGGTAAAATATTTTTAAATGACACCTGTTCATATATTTATAGAAAGAAAGTAATAATCAACCAAATGCCTCTAGGGGTGCAATTTAGTTAAAAACATTATAATATTTGTTGAAAGTCAGAATATTGAAATTAAGATGGTTTTACAAAATGTATATATTACAAATTACAAATACAGAAAATGCCTATCATTTTAGGGTGACTATTGCTACTATATTCATAAATTGTTTGACATTTAATTTGCTTGCTGTCTGAAGAGTCAGAATTACTTTTTGGCTTGAATGTTTGATTTTAGTAATTTAAGGAGGTCAAAATAGGAAGACAGAATTTAGGTAGGAAAAGAGCAAGATACTGGTGTAAAGCTAAAGCAGACCTGCTTCCTCATCCTCCTCATCCTCTTCCTCATCACCTGAACTTGATGACAAGGGAGCTGGTGTAGAGCTAGCTTGATTATTAACATATCCACCATACTGCATGCCTGTGAAGTGGAAAGCACAAACATCAGAGTCAGACAGACAGAAAAGGTAAGAAACAAGTCACAAATCATTGCATTAAAAGTGAGAGAAATTAGGCATTCCAGAAAACACTTTAACATGCAAGTAAAGAAGTCCATACCTAGTCTATTTAGCTAAATGATCTCCAAAATTAGTTTAACACAATCAAGTTTTTGTGGGCTAGGTTATTTAAGCATTAGTGCACAAATAATTTTAGTAGGAAGGTATATTTCAAAGTAAGAATTTTTTGCTTACAAAAATGTGCACTTTCCTAGTTAATGTTCTTAGCAAATCTGTGAGCGTCATTCAAATTCTTTGGGATTTTTAGTTTCTGGTAATAAATACATGAAATGCCGTATTTACCTGAATCCAAGACACGTCTTCAATAATTAGATTCCAGACTTGGAAAATTTATAAATTTGTCATAATTTTTCCTGTCTAGAATATAATTTTTGGAGGATCATATTCAATTTGTTCCTCCACCCCCCAACAGCTGTAGGGGGGCAAGCAATGGCAGGTGGCTGGGGAGCCCTACCCCTTACCATCTGCCCCTCTCCGCACATGAAATGCAGGCATGCCCCACACCTGCCCCCATGCTACTCCCTGCAGTCTGCTCCCGCCACTTGCATGCCTCCCAACTGCCCTCCTGCCTCCTCTGCTTGCCCCACCGTCAACTTGTCTCCTGTTCTGCCTGCCCATTCATGCCTGTGTCCCAAGACCTGGCCCCTCCATGGTAACTGGACTGATGGGCATCTACTTATCTACTACTTGCTTCCCCTCTTGCCTGCCCCACAGCTGCCCCTCCTTCCCCTTTTCAGCTCCAGCTGTTGCAGCTGAGGCAGCAACAGCTTCAGCCCTGGACCAGGTTGGGGCTGGAGGCAGCACACACTCCATGCTCCCTGCCTCTTTTGTACACACAATATGCTGATTACCTATACAAAATACTATACGCATTTTTTTATAAGATGTACAAAATGGCACAACAGCAAATGCAGATCAGCTTTCAATTAGTTGTGTGCAGGGCTACTGACTTGCCTCAAAGTATACAATGAAATTATGAACTTCTGTTTTTGTCATCGATGCAGGCTGCCGCCACCGTTTCTCTTTTGGCAAACCAATGGACTACTCTGCTGTACAAGCAATCCCAGACTTTTCCAAGGGTCAAATTAAGAGTTCTGTTTTTTCTAACAAGTATCTAGTTAACATTGCACTAGTGCTCTTTATGTTTGATGTGGAAATATCTGACATTCTGTTAAATAAAATCAAGCTGTTACAAATCATATTTTACACAGAATGATGTGAACTTTCAATATTGATAAACTACTACCCTGTAACACTTTTTAAAAGTGTTGTAAATGTGCCATATTAACTCATATTTAGAACAATACATAAAATCTAAAAGGGTCATCTGTCACGATTGTGATTTTAAAAAAATATTCTTGTATGAAGATACTTGGATTATTTCAAATACAATCAAGACAAATTAACAGAGTAAATTTTAAGAGAAGCCAAGAAAAGTATTAAGTCAAGATGTATGCTACCAAAGTGAACTAACACATGTGATCTTTTTACATTCACGTGAATGAACTGCCAGGGACTATGAAGGAGGAAATATACACCATCCTTTATCCCCACAGCATAGGGGCCCAACTAGTAACTGTCCGGTATACCACAGACCTGCCCCTAAAGCAAAAACTCTGGTTAGAAGGCTCAGGGCATGAATACAACCACATAGAATTTATATGGGCAATTAACTCAAAGAAGGAGACAGTGTTTAGACAGAAAGACTGTAGGTTTTGCAACTGATCCAATGCATTAAGCACTTCTATAGGAAATATCACATCCTCGCTGAAGCTCAAGCTTAAATCAGGATGATGCAGGCATAACCAGTAAAAGTGAAACTGATGCAATTCTTCAATTTTTCCTCTGCTGCTATGATATAGGGAAAAATGTTCAGAGACTCAGCAATTTTTTATTACTGCTACTGGGTGTACTTCATATGTACTTCATAAAATGGAAAGACTAGAAAAAACCCCTCTTTTCTTAGTGCTAAAACATCTTTATCCTGTTCTTGCAAATAATGTGGCTCATGAGAAGATCAGATGAGAAATACCATATTTTCTCACATATAAATTGCCCCTTTCCAATAAGACATATGTCTTATTTTAGTAAGGAAGACTGAAGAAAGAAAAGATTTTCCCTTTAAAATACTGGTAAATACATTATTTTCCTATGAAAAACACAGGCAGCTGCAGTTGGTGGGGTAGGGGGGGAGGAGAAGAGAAGGGGGGACGCTGTGGCTTCTCTGTTAATCCCCTAGCTCCAGGATGTTGCAGGTGCTGTTGGCTGAGCCAAAATGCCTGCCTGCCTTCTCTCTTCTTGAGCTGAGCTGGGTAGAATACAAAGATTCCCTGAGGGGTATACATGTTTAGAGTAACTCTAATCTACTAAAGCTAACTGAAGTAAGCCATGCTGACCTCAATTAAAGTTAAGAATTATAGTAACTAATGATCTTAAAAAACAAAAAGCGAATACTCAAATTGAAAGTGAATAAATACAAGTCAAAAGTATAGGGGAGAAATAACATAATATCCAAGGATGGAAAAGTAGAAAACCAAAAAAAGCCAAGAGAAAAGCCATAATTCTAGGGAAATACTTTGCTAGGCATTTTGACCAAAAGAAAGCTTTGTTAAATTTTTACAATCTACAAAATCAAAGGAAGAAAGGGTGAACACAGCATTGGTGGTATGGTTCATTACCATTGTATCCCAACAATAAAGTATTTAAAATGTTGTTCCACACAATTTATAGGCAAATGAGACTGTAGTTAGGAAGAAAGAAAAAGATAAAAAGGGAAAGGGGCTTATTTATAAAACATGCAACAAAAGTTCCCCATTTTTGTTTAAAAAAAATACATAGCCATTAAGCATATTGCAAAAAACTTCTATAATGTAAACTATGTCAATCTGCTTGGCTTAAATTTCATACCACTAGCCCTACCATATAAAGAGAGGTAATAAAAGTCAAAAGAAATTAGACTTCTTAAAAAGCCTCTTTTCCATTAGCCTCATATTTCTAATGCATTCACCTCATTTTCTACCAAAAGATTAAAATGTTAAAATGTTAGTATCAAAACTTTTGAAAAACAGTTGATGAACTTTTAGATTCAGGTGCTTTTATAGTGGATTATTTTCACTCATTCATTAGGTTCTGCCATTTCAGAATGTAAGCAAAAGATTTTATTTATATATTATGGATCTGTCTATAAAGGGACACTCAAGGAAAGTTGATCTGAATTAACTACATGTGTGACTTCAAAATGAATTAAATAAACTACATGAAATCCCTATGTGGAAACTCATTCCAAATTAAAGTTGCTTTAATTTGCTTTTATTAGTTCACTTTGCAAGTGAAGCTGAACTGAATTAAGGCAAAATAAACCATATACGTTTATTCATACACCAAGGACATGGAAATACAATAAAATGCATCTATGTGTACTGCTGCCTGATAAAGTCAACACATGAAAATTAAAATACACATTTCAGGCTTATGGCAAATTACGAAGGTCCTTGATATGATGATACTGGATTCTCTGGCTTTAAAAAAAATAAAAAATAAATAAAAATCTATTCATCCAATTCGATACATACCGCATGAACCTTCAAATTAAGAGGTTTTTACATTTAGGCAAAATGCTTACCAAGATCTGAAATGATGTATATGAAACATGTTAAATAAATTTCAAACAAATCACTGTCAGTGTCATATCGATAATATTGCACATTAAGGCTAACATGTTCATTACAATATTCCACCATGCCAAATCCTGGTTTGAAAGCACTGAACTCGCATGGTGGGTGTCATCTACAAAGGCTTATACCTCTCTGAATAGGTTAGAGTGTCTCTACGCACCCTTCCAATCACGGGATAGGATATGAAGAATTTTATCCCAGATCCTAGAAGTTGCTTGTCCTCTCATCCCAAATCTTGAACATCTGGCACAGCAGGATGTATGATTTTTGGGATACGGGATAAACATCTCAAACCTCATCTGACATCTGCTGGCATTCAGGGAACCAGGGATCAGCTCCCTGATCCCACACTGAGTACACACATTTAAAGGGCAAGGGAGCACCTCACCAGTCCCCAGATGAACATGTCCCTCTAAACTTGCCAGGATGCAGGAAGCCCAGCATTGAAGACCAGTGCCCTGGTGCACAGGGAACACAGCATCAGTTTAAATGAGTTTGTGTGCACGCTGGCACCAGACAGCCAGTGTCCTATACTGGGCTTCTCCACGCCAGGAAGTTTAAAATGCACTGGGCAGCGCAGCACTGGTGAGTGACTCCTGAGAGTCCAGGTTCCCTAAACACCCTCTGAACTAGTATGCCATATGTTCAAATTGAAGTGGGATACAAACCACTTACAAAGATGTTCCAACACATTTAATGAGTAACATATCTTTGTGGCTAGTTTGCCATTTTCACTGCATACTAAACTGCTTGAACATCTGGCAAGTTACAATTTGTTGTGCAATCAACTTATTTGGACAATAAATGTATAGTCTGATGGGAACCTAAGGCAACACTGTGCCCTGCCTTCTGAGTTCAAACCAACAGTTAACTACCTCTATACATTTACTATGTAACGGTTACCAAACAACTGCCTAGAACAGGGATATTCAGCCTCTGGCCTGTGGGCCAAATGCAGCCTGTGGGTCCATAGATGTCCGACCCATGGTGTTCCCCACAAGTCAGGAAATTTGGCAGCAGGGGAGTGGTGACAATACATATGGCCATCCTCCCCTGCTGCCAAATTCCTAAACCTGGAGCCCCTTGCAGCAGGTTGGGGCCAGGCCATGCCTCCTCCCCACCACCCCCTGGGTTGGATGGGGCTGGGCCATGCCCCTTTCCCCATGGCTGACTAAGCCTCCTTCTCCCCCTGCAGGGTAGGGTCATGCCCCCTTCCCACCCATGAGGCTGGACTGGGGCCAGGCGATACCCCCTTCCTTCCACGAAGCTAGGCTATGCCTCCTCCTCCCCCCTCATAGGGCCAAGTTGGATCTGGGATGCCCCCTGGCCCCCTATGCATGGCTGGATGAGACCCGGCCATCAGCACACCATGCTGGATCAGGGCCCCCAGCTGGATCTGGCTTGCAGACAGCCTGGGCACTGCCTATCTGGTTCATGGGACAAAAAGGTTGAATGCCACTGACCTAGAAGGATCAAATTACATGCTTCTGAGTAAACTCCATTCAGCACAGCTACATAACAACTACATTCTGTTAAATGGTGCTACATTTAGGAACACTCCCAAGTAGGATTCACTATTTTACTTGGCTGTAAAATGGCTTAAAAGCAACTACAAAGCACCTAAAACAAAAACCATTTCTTGAATTGGTTTTCAAACCTTTATGTGGATAGTGCTTTACATACAATAAACAGTTTTCTCTCTCTGTCTGGGAGATAAAAGATTGGTTAGTAGATAATGAATTACTTTAAATGGCCCACTGACTCTTTTGGTTCATCAGTAAAAATTAGGAATTATGACATTTCTGTAAAAGGGTTTTGAGTTGTATGAATGAAAAGCATTCCTATAAAGCCAAACATTAAGATTTTAAAAGCATTTGAGAAATTTAAAAAATTTGTATGTAGTCACTTGATGATCATTATATTTACGACACAAAACAGCTAATAGCGTTTGTGGAGAACAAAGGAACTAGAAGAAAGTAACAAGGATAAAATGGGGAAATAAAAACAAATAAAGCCAAAGACGGGATGGAGATAATGGGAACATAAAAGAGGGAAGAAAAACACAAGAGAGAGAAACATACTTTGATACCCTGAAAGACTGAAAGAAGGGCTGCCCTTTCATAGGTCAACAAAAAGGGACAGGGATCCATTAAGAAGTTAAAAACATCCTACCGCAATCCTTAGTACAAATATAACCAGGACAGGTGGGAAATAAGTTGACATTTTCAGAAAAAGTAAAAATAGAACATTGATGCTTTGATCTATAAGAAATATTAAAATACCAGTCTATGTTCTAAAATCAACTTTTAGTACCTTCTTGAAGCAGAGACTCTGATGGTTTTGTAACAGATGGCACAGGTCCAGGCTGAGCCGAATGGTCTACAGGTGTTCTTTCTGAAGAGGTCACAGCAGAAGAAACAGATGATCCAACACCTGACTTGATAAATCGAACATTTTGGCTTACAAGGTGCGATGAATCAACACCACCAACTGAAAAAGTAGGAAAACAACAGAAAATGTTACTTATATCAAAGGCAATACAAGGGAACTGTTAAGCTGTGTAGTATGTAAGAAAAAAAAAACTGCCTCAAAATAGCAACAGCTCTAACATGCTAGATTGCTGAGGAGGCCATTTTTTCAATTAAAAAGCTCTTCTGTTACTTTTCCATTCAGATGAAAAGACTACTGTGTTCTGGGCAATAATTGTTCTGACAAGTAAAGCAGTTAAAATACTTTCATAGAGAAAACTTTACATAGGTGGATTAATGGTAAATGAGCCTAGATTCACTACCAAAACTACACACTTCCACAGATTTGCCTCCCAGGCCCCAATGAGCCTTTTGTCCCCTTATTCCAAATCAGTAGTCTTCTTCCAAGTCACAAAACACAGAAAACTTGCAGCAATTCACTGTACAAGATACCACTGCTCTTTCTCTCTCTCTTATCTGTTACTCTCCAGCTAAGGCACATAGGCCCCTTCTACACATTACAGGTACCACACAATTAAATGGAATTGAGCAATTACCTTGAGACTAGCTACATGTGCAAAGTAGCTATAATAAGCTATAAAAAGCTCCAACCAGCTATAAAATTAATCTTGAAAATGCGTACCAACTTTATAGCTGGTTGCTATCAAGGTTTAATTTGCATGTGTAGCAGGGAGCAGCTGACAGGACTCCCAGTAGCAGGGGTGCACCATGCCCAGCCTGGGCTGGGAATCCCGCAACTGAGGGGACTCTCAGCCCCAGCAGCTGCCAATGCTTGGTCCTGGCAGCACTAGGACCCACAGTCCTGTAGCTGTGGATGCTGGGTCTTTGCAGCTGGGGACCACCACAGCTGCCCTGGGTGCATGTGAAATCCTCGGGCCTAAGGGATTGCAGCTGCCAAAATCCCCCAGGTCCTAGGGTTTCACGCACCCTGGAGCCTGGGAGATTGTGGCAGCTGTGATCCCCCAGTTTTGAAAGAATTACCTTATGAAGTACAACATACTGTGGTTTTAATTTTGCTGAACAGGTCAGCTGACAAGGAGATGATGGACCAATTCAAGTAGCGATTAACCTAGGATGTAGCAATCAAGCCCCAGATAAAGCTGGACTAAACTTCTGTTTAAGTACATATTTTTTATTAGCTTATCCTGGGCAAGCTTCATTAGCTGCCTCTTCCCAGATATTCTAGCTAACAAATACCGTAGAACACCCCTTGAAAACAGCCGACCTACGTCAGGTGGCAGTAACATTAAAAGCTCTAAAATTAGTATGGATTAAAGGGAAATTACAACATAATTTCACTTTGTGCCCAAAGGCTTGTTTAACATCTGCCCAAACTATATAGTTGGTCCAATAAAAGATATCAAAAAAGTAGAGCTGCACCAATATATTGGTCACATATCAGATTGGCACTGAAAAAAGGAAAATTAACATTATTGACTATTGGGTTTTTTTGGCCAGTGTAGCCGACAATGTCACCAATAAGTACAATAGGCCTTCTCGTCAGGGCCTCCCAGATGCCACGTGCATGTGCACAGCGGCTATGCACGTGGCCAGGAATGCAGCTGAGCAGCACGGAAAGCAGCTCCCTGCAGGTAACTCTGTGAAGGGGAAGAGGTGTGGGCAAGGTAGATCGAGGCCCTCACGATGAGGGAGGGAGTGGGGCAGGGGCTGGGGGCACTACCCAGCCAGGGCAGTGAATGGGACCCTGGGGCTGGGAGTGGGCCAGAGCCACAGGCACCTTGTCCAGGGGGCACAGGGGGCAGGAGGGGTGGCTCCCTGCCACTGCACACACCCCTGGGGGAGACATGGGGAGGCATGTGCTGGCCCAGATTTGTGCACAGGGTGGAGGCGGGCTGCCTGCTGTGGCCTTGGGGACAGGGACAGCACCTGCCTCTTCCTAGTGGTGGAACTGGGCTCAGAGTGGGCAGAAGTGGGGCAGGCTCAGCTATACAGGGCAAGGGGTAGTGGTGGTGCTGAGAGGTGTGGCTACAGGGGGGGGGCTAAGGCAAATTTTGGGGTGGCTATAGCCTCCCCAAGCCCCACTCTAGTGCTGTCCCTGCTCAGGGCTCTCCTCTCTGCTGCCTTTCCCTCGGGAGCCCTGTGCTGGCTGCGTGTTCCCTGCCCGCCCTGCAGTGGGGGGCTTTCCAAGGAAAGGCAGCAGAGCAGAGAGTCCTGAGCAGGGGCAGTGCTAAAGGATGGTCTGAGGGGGCTATAGCTATCCCAAAGTTTGCCTTAGCCCCACCCCCCATAGCCACCCCTCCCAGCATCGCCACCTACCCTGTGCAACTGAGCCCACCATTCTCCCACCTGCTCTGAGCTCAGCCCTGGCCTAGCCCCCATACCGGGAAGAGGCTGGCAACGCCCCTGATCCCAAGCCCGCCTCTGCCCTGTGCACAAATCTGGGGGAGGGCACATGGCCCCCCATGCCGCCCCCGGGGGGGGGCACAGTGGCGGGGAGCCGCCCCCCTTCCCACTGCCCTGCAACTCCATCCTACTCCTGGCACTGGGGTCTCATTCACCACCCTCCCTTGGCAGCACCCCCAGCCCCTGCCCTGCCCCACTCCCTCCCTCACCACGGGGGCCTCAATCTGCCTACGACCCTTCCTCTCCACAGTCTTACCTGCAGGGCACTATTCTCCACACTGCCTGGCTACATTCCTGTAAACTGGTTATTAGATTGGTATTGGCTGATATGGCTGGTTAATAATCAAGCTATTGGTATCAACCAAGAAAATCTTTAATGGTATACCCCTAAAAAAAGCCTTGCTTCTTACACATTTCCTGGACCATCACTGCTATAACACCACTCCAGACCTAACGATAACCCAGAAATTGTCACTTTGAGAGTCTAATCAACTTTGACAGACAGTTCAGTGTACAAGTACATGATATTTCAAAGGTAATTTTTAAGGTTTACAAATCATGTTAATAAACTGTACTTCAAACATTAGCCTTGCAACCAAGCAAAAGTGTCTGGTCTTTACCACAGATTCAAAGGCTGATTTATCCCTCATGCATTTAAACATAAAACTGAAACTCTAGCTAGAAATTATTACAGCTATACTGTAAACACACCTGTGATGGCAAAGCCATCTTCAGTACAAATGAATCTTATATTGGCAACGCTAATTCCCAAGTGAAATAAGTGACAACTATTTTTGCTGACTTTTCCCAGCTGAAAAAGCCATGACAATTGCAAACTAGGTGGATTTATTCAAATTAAAAACTGATTTAAGTCACTAATTTTAATCATGCTTTAAATCAGCAAAGATGAAACCTTGATTTAAATGATCAGTTTTAATATCTTCTACTGTATTTGTACTTTGAGAAGCAAATGAGGCAAGCTGATTTACAACTAAACATGGCCTTTAAATTACATCTGCTGCTCTTTATTAATCAGCATGTTTCTGTATAATTATTAAAAAAATTATAGAATTTAGATTTCCAATAGTTACTTTACTACAAAATGATGAATAACATTTCTTATATAGGAAATGGTTTACATCTTTTTTTTTTTTATATATATATATATATATATATATATATATATATATATATACACACACACACACACACACACACACACACACACACACATATACACACACATACACACACACACACACATATACCTGTATGAAGTTGCATTTTGGAAACTAAAATTTAAAATGCACAAATTTTTTCTGAATTCTGTTGATTACAGAAAAATATATCGAGTATGCTGGACACACAAGTAATTAATTTGTCAAAACATGTTTTACATTAAAAATAACTGGCAGTAAACAAACGAAGTATTATCTGTAACCAGCGAATTGAAATGATTTTGAATAGAAACAAAGTATTTCACAGTTTCATAACTTCTCTCTCATCTATTCAAAACTTACTTATATTAAAAAAAAAGCTTCCGTGTTTTTGCAACTCCTTGTCAGTTTCTCACCATTAAATGAACTAGCAACTAAATAGTTTATCATTAGCAGAATAAACTGCAATACAGAAAATGATAGGACTGCCAAAAGCTGATTTATGACTTCTAAGAAAATCTAGTTCTGCTTTCGAGCCTGTGACTTCCACCAGCTCAATGGTTTTACTTGCTTTAAAATCTGGTAGCAAATATGTACTATTTTTCTAATATGATAGTTTACAAAAAAATAAATTGTGGTATTTTAGTTAATAAAGGATATTTCAATTGGCTTTCTTTTTAAAAGAAAAATATTTAATTTAAATCAAAACATCCTTTTTTTTTTTTAAACTAAACTTTTATCTACCCAAAAAACAAATCTCACCTCATCACGCTACTGACTGACATAGCTTTGCCAATTAAGGTCTGTTGCAAACATGGCCTTCCTCAGGTAAGCAAGTTTAATTGATAATTTTTCCCCTGAACATAAAAATGTAGGCAGCTTGCAGACGTTAAAAAACAAAAACAGCACGCTTTACCAGAAGCAGCAGCACATTTGTTCAATATGGCTGTGCAGCATCTATACAGACTGGTTGCTTCACTGGGGCTTTTTCGCACATTTAGCTAGAGCTGATTCAATCAGCTATTAGATAAAAGCACAAAAAAAGCTGCACTAAAGCACCCAGCCCAGCTAACATGCTGCCTCATCTGGGCATATGGTAGGCTCGGCGCAGGAGCACACAGAGTTTAAGTGCTGGGGTTTTTTTGTGTTTTTTTATGTTTGCAAGCAGCCTTAATATTAATTGTGGATCATTATCTGTTTCCTACATTTTCCAAGGAGCTCATCAGCTGAAGCCTAGTACTGCTCAAAAGATCTTCAGACTGTATCCTCCTTTGGACATTGTCTAGGTCTTGTTTAGACATATTTTAAATCTAGAGTTTCACCTTCATTTTTCTGTTCTTCTTAGTGTTAAATCTGACAAACTTGGAGTGCCCTATCAGAGTAAGTCCATTTCCTGCTCTCCCCCAACCCCCGAAATTCATATGCACATGTGGATCAAAATAAACATTTAAGTCTACAGACATTCCCAGAAAGCATGTTTAAGAACTCTAGTAGACCTTGGAACACTTACTGGTTATTTAATTGACAATTTTTCTGTATAAAGTAGCATGAGGTTTATAGGAAAGGTAATCACATCTTGTGAAACATCCATCATTTACAAAAACCTGCTTCCTTTTGTGCATTACTAACTGATTTAAGCAATTTTCAGGAATCCACAAAATGGCTATTTAATGTAATTTTTTTTCTACATTTTGTGCTTTATTTTTTCACACTATTTCAAAATGCATTTTTGTGTAGAAATAAATCATTAGAGGCATAAAGCTTTCTGCACAGTAAATGTATGTCTATAATGATCATCCCCTAATAGTGCAAAAAATGCTGTCATGTGGAAGTGCGTCCTTCATTTAGAAGTAATGGTGAAGTTGGCACTAACCTTTTGAAAGGCAGGTACCAAGACATATGTCATGTAGCCAAGCAAACAAGGAAAAAAAAGAGATCTACTCAGACTAGTGATCAAGCAAAAAATACTTTTAGTAAGTCACTGAAACATTCTGCAGAAATACCAAATAGAAAGGCTACTCTATATGAAAACACTCAAGGTATTCATTGACAACTCAGAGTAAATAAAACTGTCATGGTACCCTTTCCCCCAAGTGACTTGTTTACAGCAGAACAGCTGCTGCTGCTATCTTTCAAATGGGTGGTTATTATAAAAACTGCATTTCTGATGTAATACCACACTTCAGTTATGGTTACAAAGGTGCTGAGCATTCTTGAGAAACTGCAAGTCTCAGCAAAAGGCTGAAATCTAAAGTCAAACTGGACATTATTTATTAAGCACTGTTTATCTTAGGCTCCATCAATGGTGCAATTTAATTATAAAACTGGCTTTTAGTCATTTAGTGTTGAGAACAGTCTTCTTGTGCATTTGGAAAATTGTTGCTGAATGTGCTAATATGAACTATCCAATGGCATGACAAAATTAAATTGGGTACACTTCTTGAGAAAATAAATCTTTGGATCAACTACTGATTATAAATACTTATGCTGCATTTAAATAAGTGTGGTATTGCTATATTTTTCTACTGATGTAGAAAAGGAGTATTATACAAGAATAAGCACTAATATAACTATAAATGCATATGCATAATTTTCAGTTAAATATCGCCAGATTAACCAATTGTCTCTATCACCATTTGAATGTCAAGAACCATTCAAATGGTGAACTATTATTTAATATTTCAAGTACAAGATCACTTAAGAGCTGTAGCTGCAGAGCAAGAAACCACTGGACAACAAAAACAAAAAGAGAAGAAAAATCCATCTAGTCCTTTTCTGCATCAAAAAGCGTATATTGATAAGTATTAAATTAGTTAAAATCTAAACTGAAATCTGTTTCCTCCCTTCTCCCTGGAAATAATGTTTGAATCAAGCAATTTACAATTTTGCACCCAGTTTATATCAGGGGTGTCAAATTTATCTGGCTCCATGGACCAGATGAAGGTCTCTGAGCCAGCCCACAGGCTATACCTTTGACACCCCTAGTGTATATATGGTATAAACATATCATTTTACACGATACACCAGAAGTGCAATTTGGCAGCTGTAACTGAGTTGCCCTCTTCAGGATCTGCTCTGTTCACCCAGCATGGGGAGGGGGCTATAAAAGATACCCTAAACATAGTCTACCTTCTTGCTGAATGGATAACCACGTCCAGTGGAATCGCCTCTACTGATATTCAAATCAACCAAGACACACAAATAATTTTGGGACCTGGAACATCAGTACCCTCCACAGACAATTCTAATAGTGAATGCCCAGAGCACCACACTACAATCATGGCTCAAGAACTCAGGAGATGCATCAATGTTGCTGTACTGAACAAGACCTGATGAGCGGGAGCTGGGCAGCTCAAAGAACATGGAGGCAGTTATATCTTCTTCTCAAACAGGAAGGAGAATGCTGGATTCACAGAGTTCGTTTTGCCATAAAAATGAGCTCATAAACCAACTCAATGAGTTCCTTACCACAATTAATGAGCACCTCATGACTCTCCATCTTAAACCAGCAAGAAGCCAATATGCCACTGTCATAAGGATGTATGCCCCGACTCTCAATGCCACTGATGAAACCAAGGAGGAAATCTACGCTAACCTTGACCAAGTCCTTTCTGACATCCCAGAGGGAGACCAACTTACTCTTCTCAGCAATTTCAATGCCAAAATCGAAAGGGACTCTAACCTCTGGAACAGAACTATCAGCAAGGAAGCAGTAGGAAAGGTCAACTCCAATGGCATCCTTCTCTCGACCAGATATGCAGAACATGGACTCACCATTACCAACACCCTGTTCTGCCAGAAAAGACAGGCACAAGACATCATGGCAACACCCATCATATAAGCACTGGCACCTGACTGACTGTCATTATTTGTGCCCAGGATCTCAAACATGTCCACATTACCCAAGCTATGCTAGGACCTGACAACTGTTGGGCAGATCAACTCATCTGCTTGGTTGCCACTCAAACCAGCTCTCAAATGACGGCTGCAGCAGAAACAATGCCGACAGAAGATCAATGTTATCTTAAGGATTTGGAATGACAAGGAAATCCCACATGACCTCAGGGACACCATCATCATGACAATCTTCAAAAAAGGAGATATGTCCGACTGGAAATTACAGAGGGATCGTACTTGCTGAAGAACTCTTATCAGAAATTCATTGTGGGTTTAAGGCATCAAGAGGCAAAACTGACATGATTGTCGCAGCTTACTAGCTGCAGGAAACATGCTGGGAAAAATACAAACCTCTCTACATGGCTTTCTTTAACCTGACAAAAACCTTTGGCTCTGTCAACCAAGAAGCGCTGTAGAGAATCCGTCTGAAGTATGGATGCACACTGAAATTCGTCACCATTCTTTGTCTGCTCCATGACAGTATACAAATGGTGGTTCTCAATAATGGATTTATCACAGATTCTTTTGACGTTAAGACAGGAGTTAAGTAAGGCCGCATCATCGCTCCAACGCTCTTCTCGACATTCCTTGCTACACCTGACCACCAACAAGATTCCAGTTGGAGTGGAGCTAGACTACTGAATGGATGGTAAGCTGTTTAACCTCAGCCAACTCTGAGCCAAAACCAAAACCACCCCGACCTCAATTATCAAGCTCCAGTACACTAATGATGCTGTAATCTGTTCTCACTCAGGAGACCTTCAGGCAATGTCAACATCTTTACCAAGACGTAGGAAGATAGATGCACCAGAATTAGCATCCTCTCACAAGTAAACACCATGAGCATCAAGGCGATGCTCACCCAACATCAACTTCACTGGGCCAGCCACTTCATCCAGATGCCCAACTCCAGACTTCCAAAGCAATTTTTATTCTCCCAGCTCAGTCAAGACATGTACTCAAGGGAAAGGCAGAGAAAGCACTTCAAGAATGTCCTTGAGGCCAACTTGAAAAAATGTAACATGGACATCAACTCATGGGAGACTATCACCCAGGACTGCCCCAAATGGAGGAAGAGTCTGCTGCAAGGATTTCAGTACTTTGAAACATCAAGACAGTAACAGAAGACAGAAAAGCAGGAGTGGCAGAAACAGCATCGTGAACCATATCAAGAATCCAGAGCCACCAACCCTACACAGAAACGTGCCTGAGTTGCAATAGTCTGTCGATCTCGGATAGGCCTTGTCAGCCATCTTCGGATGTGAAAGTAAGACATTAATGAAAGACAGTCATCCTCAACTGTGAAGGATTGCCAAAGAAGATATGATGCATGAAAACTATTACATTTAACTAAGTGATGACTATTTAGCAAATACCACAAAAATTCGACTCTATCTTAATGTTCTTGCTTAGGTTTTTGTTGGTTCTGTTTTCCCATCTTTCAAAGAAGATCTCCTTGGAGACAACATTCTTATGAGCAAATAAGCGATGTCACATGTCTACCAAGAAAACTCAATTTTTATTTAAATGAAAACTCTGTAAGGCATAAATTACAAAAATTTGGGTAAGCACAAAATAGACTCCCACAGACAGGCTACACCTATTTAGCTGCTTCCGTGATGTTAATCTGACTGAACAATTTTATAGTTAATAAAGATAAGTTTAATATTAAATTCTGGCAGGCAAGGTTCTATGAGAAGATGTGATATCTTTTATAAGACTGAGCAGTTGGAAAAAAGTTCTTAGCAAGCTTTTGGGTGCAATCACCCTTCTTCAGGCATACGGAGCCTCTGTTCGAACAGCGCATGAAAGCTTGCTAAGAACTTTTTTCCAACTGCTCAGTCTTATAAAAGATATCACATCTTCTCATAGAACCTTGCCTGCCTATGTCCTTAGACCAACATGGCTACAACCAAAAACCCAGCAGCATATTAAATTGTGGGAACTTTAAACATTCAGTTGCCAGATTTAGGCCCCTTCCACAGATTACGTTTAAGGCATGATTAATAGGTAATCATGACTTAAATTGTGACACAGCTACACGTTCAACCAATTAATGGCATGATAAAGCAAACAATAAACTACAAAGTTATTCTGTAAAAACTGTCTCTTAACTTTGTAGCTTGTTGTAATCATGCCGTTAATTCAGTGTTTCACAACCTTTTGGTTCTGGTGGCACACTTACCAGGCCTCTCCCATCCTGCGGCACACTGGCCGAAAACAGAGCAGGGCTTGGGAGGCCAGGGTGGGGACTGAACACAGCGCGCAAATGCAAATCCCTGGCTGGAGCCACCCCCCAACCCCCTGTCTGTCTGTGCATTCATGGTGGCAGCAGGTAGGGGGCGTGGCTCCAGGCCAAAATTCTGCGGCACACCTGGACTTGCCGGTTGGGAAACACTGCGTTAATTGAATGTCTGCCTGTAAGGGAAGAGAAGAGACACTGGTGGCAGAGAGTAAGACACCGGGGTTTGAAGGGTGCTTGCAAGCAACCGTCCTATTGCCAAAGCTAAACACAGCCACACAAGGATCCTTCCTCTCCCAGTGTTTCTGGAGGGGAGGAGGAAGGAACATTAGCTCTGCTATAAAGAGAGACTCAAAGCAAACAAGGGGTGAACAACCAGAAACAGAAGTTCCTGACTCCAACAGAGTGAGACAGAGAACAGCTGAGAGCATACAGGATGCAGCAAGAAAGGCTCTTCAGGGAGTCAGCTATAGGGAGAGAGCTGACAGGAAAGAAGTTGAGACAAAGCAGCCTTCAGGTAACCTGAAGCCTCAGCACAGCAGTCTGGCGAGAAGGACAGAGAAGGAGGTAAAGACCCAAAGACAGAGAAGTAAGACCCGAATAGAAGGACAGAGAGAAGTTAACTTTGTTTTCTCCATCTAGGACGAGGGGAAGAACCCTCCTAGGCACACAGCAATAGTGAAGAGTAACTATCTGCACATAAGCCAGGAGGCTGTTTAAACACAAGCCAGTTCATTTTTTTTTAAAGGCCTGGTGGAAGCTAACCAGGACAAAGTTTGTTGTGACTTATTTGAGCCAGAGGCATATTAAGGATTCTGATGGAACTCTGATGGGCTCTGGTAGATTATACAAACTATAAAGTCAAGGAGGAGGTGGAAGAGGAGAGGGTATAGGGGTTGGTGGAACCCTCACTATACTAAGGTGGACATAAGGACCAATTGTGCAAGAAGCTTCACGCTCTGACATTTCTTTTTTTTCTCATCATCAAGTCATGGCAGGAAAGAGAGTGTGGGTGTGTGGAACACTGCATCAAGAAGGGTCCTGGACAGTCTTTAGCCAGCCGACTGAAGAGCAACGACTGCCTTAGTAGAGAAAAAAAAACACCTTATAGAGATGGTGATAACCATCCGAGATTAATTTATTACTTTAACTGAGGAGAAACTGACCTCAGTTACACTTTAGCATTCCTCAGGAATGGACAGTGGCCAAGTGCTCCCCTGTGGCTTGGAGCCCCATCAACTGAAGGGCTCCCAGCCACAGGGGTGTACCACCCACAGCCAGACTGGCACATTACAAGTTTCACAATGTTGACAGCACTGTCAGCTGCAGAACTTGCAGCAGGGAGAACAATGTTCCCCATGCGAACCTCCTTGGCTGCAGGGCTTGCAATGGGGGCAGCATATTCAGCTGGAGGGCTCGCAGAGGAACACTGCCCGTACTGTGAACCTCGTGATATGTGGACTCACAACACCAGCAGGGTTCCTCGCATTGTCCCCACTGCAAGCCCCACAGCTGACGTCACTGTGGGACTCAGCAGGGACAACAGAGAGAAGAACACTGCCGCTGCTGTGACCCCTGAGGTGAGGAGTTCACAATGGCAGCAGTGTTTCCTTGCACTACTTGCACGTGAACACCACAGTCGATGACTATTTCAAATGCACATTAGATCACACAGTGCCTCTACCTGCACATGTAGAGAGGCCCTAATGCTTTTAACTTTCAATCTTAATATGGCATTAATTGGTTTCTGCATTATAGAGAAGAGCAGATCTGAGAAAACAATGTCCCTTATGTCACTGCCCCAGGGCGCCCCATGCTGTCTGGGAGCTGGGGCTGAGTGCTGCTGGACTCTGGCTAACAGGTAGAGCCACCCCAGCTGAGAGGCAGCGTGCAGCGCCCTACCGAGCCA
>NW_005842489.1:1003112-1015315 GCF_000455745.1 Alligator sinensis | reverse complement strand
GCGGGGGAGGGGGGGCCTCTGCCCTGCTACTGCTTGCCCAGCCAGAGCGGGGTGTGGGGATGTGAGCACAGTTTGCTCCAGAGGGCAGAGCCCCTGCTCCCAGCGCTGCTGTGCCTGCATCCTGCGACCCCCCTGCCCCGCTCCCTGAGTAACGTGCCCCTGTGCCCTGGCTGGGCAGCTTGTCCCAGCCCCAATCCAGAGATAAAATCCTTGTTAACAGCAGTATATGGAGATTAAATATAACAGACCCGATTACCTACTCATCAGACCTCTTCTCTTTCTGCAAGTTTGTGTACAGAGTCAAGCCCTTACTTTTCTCTAAAAGTGCAAAGTTTCAAGAAGTTAAATGAATTATGGATATCAAACAAGAACTAACTTTTTGTAGAAAACAATGATTAAATCGAGACTTCCTGACCAGTGATTTAAATCTTAAATGCTAGATCTTCAATCCAGCATTGAGGGGCAGGATCCTAAACAACAATTTAATCGATTAAAATTTCACTGAAAAAATGCCATTCTACCATCAAAAAAAAAAAAAAAGGTGAATTTAGTTTAGGTTTAACTCATGTTTTAGCTGAGTCTGACCTGAGCTAACCACTTTTCCTGGTCAAGGTCAAATCTTTAACAAAAGAAACATGAGAGGCATCTCTACTCAAGAATCTCCTTTAGCAAGCCTCTACATGGAAACAAATTAGGTTATGCAGTTCAATTTTCCAACACCCATGTGTTCTATAAAGCGGTTGTTTTATTCAGCTGAATCATGAAGTTCAGTAAGTACGAAATCACAAATAAAACTGAAGATACCTAACAGAACAGGCTCTGTCTTATTACAGTAATATTTCTACCTATACCACATGGAGGTAGAAATGTGGTAGTGCTGATAACAAAATTACTTCATACCAAACAAAATAGGTGCCATCAGCAGTTGTCTCAGATATCCAAAATATTTTTAGAAAACTAAGTCATTAAATATATTCAAGTCATCACTTTCCAACTTTTGACTCCTCAAACTAAAACCTCAACAACATTGTGGAGCTTTTATTCACCAGAGATAAAATTTGAAAGAATCAATCATGCTAGCGTATAATTAAAAACAGAGTTTTCTGTCTGCATTGCTGGTTGAGAGAAAAATGCTCTTTTTTAGAACTGTGGATCTATTAGATGTTTAAGTCCCCATAAAACTTCATGAAACAGACTGCTTTCAGCTCTGTTAACTGAAACTTGTATACATTCTTTCACAAAATTTGTTACTAACAACATTTGCACAAAACAGCATCTCTTTTCTATAGCTCACCTGCATTGATTTCAATGGAAATCTAGTGGCTGATCTGGAGAAGATTATGTCATGAAAAAGATAATCATCACAGGGCGATTAAATTACAGAAGTTGATAAAATTAAGATAAAGAGGCCACGTATTCATCCAAAGTCTATTAAAGCAAGTGAACAGAAATAAATATATTAAAATATTTCCTGATTTCTAAGAGGCCATATCAGTATAACCTGTCACCTGAACTCTCAGTTTCCTGGAAAAGTGCTTCATTTCATTTAGAAGCATCCCATCTTTGGTATAATACTGTACCTGTACTTGTTTGGTTGCTTGCTTTAGCCAAAGATCCAGTGTGATTTCTGCTGAGGCTGTCTTGAGCTGACTGAACATCTGAAGTGGACCATGATGTAGAACTATATCCCATAGGAACTTGTTGTAGTGAATGAGATACAACTGTACTTTGACCAGAAAATGCATTCGTCTCTTTAAACTGTCCAATAGCTGGAAGGCTCTGAGAAGTAAACACCTGCCCATATGGACTAGCAGTAGCCATAGAAGGATAGGAAAGGCTAGGATATGCAGCACTGGAAACCATAGGCATGGCATAATGACCAGAATTAAGGGGAAATCCCTGAGATGCAACTGAAGAGCTGACTGAAGTACTGTAGTGGCTACCAAAGGCAGAATATGACTGTGGAGTATTGGTACGTAAATAGGATGTAGATGATATTGCTCCTTGTCCAAGTCCTTCAGCTGACTCCACAGGATGAGGAGGAACTTTGCTGTATGACTGCTGTGATCCCTGTGTGTTCAGTAGGTTGGAACCCACAGAAGGTGTCAGAACACTTTGCGCTGGTACTGAATAGCCAGTAGAGTAGTAACCACCTCCATACTGATTATCCACTTGTGAAGGGATAGCTTTACTGGGCACTTGGGCATAGTGTCCTGACGGAGCACCATAATTTTGAGGATATCCAGTGAAGAACTGCATCTGATGCTGCACTGGACCTGAAATAAAGAGAAACATATGTATTAGAACAATACAGGTATCCTTTATAGCATTTTGCTATGACAGACAGTAGACAGAAGCAATCCTGTGTGCACTAACACTAAGATAGCAATGAGCAACATCTACCAAAAAAGCACGTTCTATCCAATCAATGGATGGGACAGAATGATTTAAGTAACAGAAAATATGAAAATGAAATGCTTTAACTAATTTGCATAAATCAAGGGTCCTCAGCCTTTTGAGACTCAAGGTACCCATTGTTTGACTTGAGGCACCCCCTCCATAACTTCTGTGAATTGAGCAGTACCCCATTTCAAAAGCTAATTTATTTATTACAGTGCTTGCCCCCTTGCAGACGGGTAGGCAGCAGCCATGTATAGAGGAGCCTGAGCCTGCACTTTTCTCCTTGCACCTCCTGGCACCCTCCTTGAGAATTACTGGCATACGTGCATGAAACCTGATTGTCAGCGACTCAGCTTAGACATCTGAAGATATGTTGTAAAAGGATTCTCCAAGACTGAAATCTTACATGTCACATTTGTATTTGGAGCATTTTTAAAAAGTATTAAAAAAAAAAAAATCGCTGGAAAAGAATCTGTTTATAGCAGAAAAGTAAAAAATAAGAATTGGCACTGCTTGGTATATCATACTAAGGATACCTCTCTCCTGAATGAGAAGGGAAAATAAGATCCTTCATTCAAAGCAGTCTGCCAGTGAATGAAAGCAAGTATCATCTTAGTTTATGAATTCCTAATAAGTGAGAAACGTGAAATGCTAAGTACATATTACTTTTTTTCAGTTTCATCTTCTATAGGAGCCTAACTATAAAATGACAGTACCTAAGACACCCCTTCATTTCCATTCACTGCTCTATACAGAGGTTGGCAACCTATGACCTGCAGACTATATCTGGCTTAAAGCACAGGGGAATGGCAGTATGATAGCTCAGTTCAGCATGTCCCCCTCTGTCTCACACCGTGCCGCCAATCCTGTTCACAGCCCCATTTCATCCCCTAGGCCATATGCTACTCACCACTGCTGCTGAATTTGGCACTCCCCACTGCTACTGGGGACAGGAATCAATGCCAAAGGGCAAAGACTGCAACAGGTGGCAGAGGCGCCACGTAGAGGCCTAGGTACTGTTGGAGGGGGGCGATGGAGGACTGGGACACAAGCAGTGGCCTGCTGCACTAGAAAGTTGATAAGTTGGACTAACCAATGAAACTATTCTAAGCACAAGTGCAACAGTACAAGTTAAACATACTGGGATTCTTGACTGAGGTATTAAGGAACTGAGAACTGACAACACAACATCCCTGTCTTTATACAAAGACCCATAGTAAAACTGATGATCAAGTTTTTTCTTACTCCTCTAGACAGTTCAGTCCTATATTAAAGTAGCTTTTTTCTACTGTGGTTTTCTTTTTTATTAGAACCAATTTATAATGACACCAAAGGATCCCCATAGTTTGGATCATCCTGAGCTACTATACAATTATTGCCCAGGTGACTATAGCATTTAGCCAGTGGAGACAAGGCATGACAACAAAGCAACAAGCCATAAACAAAAGGGGAACTGATAATTACTGAACTGTTGATTTGTGCTTTAATCTTTCTTTCGTGTCTAATGTGTGTTTGGCATTCAAGGTAAATGAACATTTTGTGTATATCATTTTAAAGAACAAGCCACAGAAAAATGACTGTTAAAAAAACAGTTTGAGAAAATTCTTCAAATTAAAACATTGATTAATTTGAAGGGTACTGTAACTATGAATAGAACCCTATTAGTGCTTGGCTATGGACCCAAGGTGCAGTCTGATTAGTTTGATGGAGCCTCTTTGAAATCACAACCTATTATGTTCAGTAGGCAAGCAAGAAAGCTAATAAAGGGACAAAGGTATAGCTCCCTGTGGAGAAAGAAAGAGGAGAATAGAAAGGGGAAAACAACCTCATTTTCTGAAGTGGCTAGCTGCCCTTTCAGTATACTTTAATGCACTATTTTTCTGTTATAACTTGGACCACTGAATAGCTCCCACTCTTTTTAATACAAAAAGATGAGATGAGACTGTTAGGCCATAAATTGCTGCTGAAATGGCAACTGGGCTTTTGGGGAAAAAGATAGTCCACATAGCCCAAAAGCCATTAAAAAAAAATACAAAAAGAAATACTGACACATTGTTTTCATAAGTGCAAGCCCATGCTGCATACAGCTCCAATTTTTTTTTTAAATGAGACCTTCAATTAATTAGCCATATTCCAATAACATAAAGCTTTAATGGTGTTGCTAATAGACTCCCAATGCACTTTCTGTATGGCTGAAAGGACACACCCAACAATGCACAAATACTCTAAAAATGTGCACCCCCTCTCTGGGGTTTGTTGCTTTATCTAAATACTTAAAACACCTTACGTTTGATTTTTTTTTTTACCAGCTTTCTATTCTACGAAGAAATTCTCTAAGTTTCTGCATACAAGTGCAAAATGTCTACGATCCTTTAATAACAAAAGGTACTCTGAATGAGACTTAGTAAGTAAAAGACTTTGCACAATCCAGAAATTGTGTTTTGTAGGGCTTCATCTCTAAATGTTAAGTTGTGTACGATACAAAATCTTGTATTTGCCAATTTACTTTTAAACTAGCATTATATAAATATAAAGACCGGGCATGGAGACAAGGCTCCAGCTAATTCACAGGATTTCAAATCTCCATCTCCTATGAAAAGACTAGACTGCTTTATTCCCAGATTTAAACAGTTTTAGTATTAACAGCAGTCAGTTCTAAATCATCAGATTTCATAGACATTAGGGCTGGAAGGGACCTCGGAAGATCATTGAGTCCAGCTCCCCGTCCGAAAGGCAGGAAGTCAGCTGGGGTCATAGGATCCCAGCAAGATAAGCATCCAATTTTCTCCTGAAGGTGTTCAATGTAGGTGCTTGAAACACCTCCGATGGCAGGCTATTCCAGACCTTGGGGGCTCAGACAGTAAAGAAATTCTTCCTTAAGTCCAGCCTGAAACAGTCTTAAAGTAGTTTATAACCGTTCGACCTCATCATCCCTTGGGGCGCTCTGATGAACAAACGTTCCCCAGATACTGGTGGTCACCCCTGATAAACTTATAGGTGGCCATCAGATCACCCCCCAGCCTGCGCTTTTCCAGGCTAAGCCTGTCACCATAAGGTCTGTTTTCCTGACAAAATGGCAAGAGTGTAAAAGCTGCAGTAACAAAAAAACCCAAACTAAATTATTTGTAACCAATCAGTAAAAGAGAGTAAACTTCGTTGTACAGAAACCTGACAAATTACCTAACTAAAATTTCAAATCCCCAGCCCTGTCTCCAGCAAGTTTCACAAAAAAAGGCTCTAGATATTTAAAGGCTCCAGTAGTATTCTTGGCTGGAAGCTTTTCTGCAATTCATCACTGACCATGTACAACAACAATCTCTTAGCTTCATTTTATGATTTAAATAAGATTTACAGCTTTAGAGATAACTAATTCACAGTTAGCTAAGAAAAAATCAAGAGTTCACAAGAGTAATCTTCCCGGTCATTCCTTAAAGAGACGATCCTTCAAGCCTAAATGGTGACAATCCCCACACAAATTAAAAGGGGCAGGAGTGCTCAAAAGCCCCCACGGCTCACCAAAAGCATCCACGAATGTCTCAAAGCTAAAAAGGAGGCATATACTCAATGGAAGGGAGGGGCCATCACCAAGGAAAATTATATCTCCATTGCCCGAGATTGTAGGGGGGCTGTTAGGAAGGCTAAGGCGGAGATGGAACTGGGACTAGCGACCCGGATCAAGGACAAGAAGTCCTTTTTTAAATACATAAGGGGTAAAAGAAGGTACCAGGTAATGTAGGGCCTCTGAAGGATACGCTAGGAAATCTAGCGGTCACACCAGATGGCAAAGCTAACCTCTTTAACAATTTCTTTGCCTCCATCTTTTTGAGCAGGGACCAGAGCATCCCCCACATTGGGATCCCCAACAGATCCAAGGGAGGTGCTGCTGGGCCCAGGGTCAGTGAGGACCTAGTCAGAGAACTTCTGGTGGGTCTAGACATGTTCAAGTAGCAGGTCCTGACACTTTCCACCCCAGAGTGCTGAGGGAATTAGCAGAGGTCATTGCGGGACCCCTGGCACAGCTTTATGAGCACTCATGGTGCTCTGGCGAGGTGCCGGAGGACTGGAAAAGGGCCAATGTGGTCCCCATTTTCAAAAAAGGGAGGAAGGAGGACCCAGGAAACTACAGGCCCATTAGTCTTACCTCGGTCCTGGGGAAGCTCTTTGAGAAAATTATCCAGGAGCACATCTGTGAGGAACCAGCGGGGGAGATCATGCTGTCAGACCAACCTGGTGGCCTTCTACAACCAGGTCACAAAATCCTTGGACGCAGGTGTTGCGGTGGACATAGTCTTTCTGGACTTTAGGAAGGCCTTCCATACTGTCTCTCACCCCATTCTCATTAAGCAATTAGGTGACTGTGGCGTCAATGCCTACACAGTCAAATAGGTTGCAAAATGGCTGGAGGGCCGCACCCAAAGAGTGGTGGTGGATGTGTCTTTTTTGAGCTGTAGGGATGCGGGCAGTGGGGTCCCCCAGGGCTTGGTCCTCGGGCCCGCACTGTTCAACATCTTCATCAGTGACTTGGATGAGGGGGTGAAAAGCACCTTGTTCAAATTTGCAAATGACACTAAAATATGGGGAGAAGTGGGCACACGATGGAGGAGAGGGACAGGCTGCAACTAGATCTAGACAGGTTACAGGGGTGGGCAGATGAGAACAGGATGGGATTCAGTACTGAGAAGTGCAAGGTATTGCACCTGGGGAGGAAGAACCAGCAGCATACCTACAGGCTGGGGAACTCCCTTCTAGTCAGCACAGAGGCAGAAAAGGATCTTGGTGTCATTACTGATTCCAAGATGAACATGGGCTGCCAATGTGGAGTCGCAGTCAGGAAGGCTAACCGCACCTTGTCATGCATCCACAGATGCATCACGAACAGGTCGGAGGTGATCTTCCCCTTCTATGCAACACTGGTCAGGCCGCAGTTGGAGTACTGCATCCAGTCTGGGCGCCACACTTCAGGAGGGATGTCGACAGCATCGAGAGGGTCCAGAGGAGGGCCACTCGCATGATCAGGGAGCAGCAAGGCAGGCCCTACGAGGAGAGGTTAAGGGACCTGAACCTGTTCACCCTCCACAAGAGAAGGCTAAGAGGGGATCTGGTGACCGTCTACGAACTGGCCAAGGGGGACCAGCGGGCTATGGGAGAGTCCCTGTTCCCCCGAGCACTACCGGGAGTAGCGATGAATAACAGCCATAAGTTGACCAAGAGTAGATTCAGGCTAGATATCAGGAGGCACTACTTCACAGTCAGGGCAGCTAGGATCTAGAACCAACTTCCAAGGGAAGTGGTGCTCACTCCTACCCTGGGGGTCTTCAAAAGGAGGCTGGATAATCACCTTGCTGGGATCGCTTGACCCCAGCATTCTTTCCTGCCCATGGCAGGGGGTCGGACTTGATGGTCTGCTTAGGTCCCTTCCGACCCTATCTACTATGAAACTAAACTATTATCAATTGTAATAGTCTAAAACAACAAATCCACTGAAATGCATTGTTTTAAAATCAACCAAAACTAAAGCAATTCAGTCCTTAACTTCCAAAAAGATACTTTTTCAGCAAACTTTCATATCTAAAGATGTAGATCTAGAAACTAAATAGAAAGTTCATCAGTGATCCAGGTTAGATATTGTTACTGCTGGCGTCTCAGGAGAAGATAGATACGCATAATCAAAAATGGATCACTTAAAAAATGACCCTCAGAAGTGAGAAACATCTTTGAAACATCCTTTTGAAACACTTTCCTGAAATGTCTGTATAGTTCTCCCATGAGAAGTTGGGGACGGGGCAGGATGGGAAGCTGGGAGGGTTTCAGCCCTTGTATAATGTTTCCATCCCACCAAACAGCTGTTTGAAGGAACAGGGTGCCATTCTCCCCTGGCAGGAACACTCCCAGTTCCCACCCCCAGGAGAATAGTCTCTGCTCCATGCACTCCTCTGGGTGAAACCAGTGCAAGGGGTGTGGGACCATGCTCTCATAGTGGCAAGGCTCCCTAAGTCCAAAGAGCCCTGTTATCATAGCACAGCTGTATTACACCCCCTGCATTCCTCTGGGCCAACCTGAAGAAGTGCAGGGCTCCAGATGGGCAGGGACCATTTTTCTGGCACTGTGGGAGGGTTCCAGCTGTAGACACATGGCTGCCTCACTCTGGCAGGACTGGTGCGGTGGGGTGGGATTTTTTCCAAGTCAGGTTCCCCACATGGCTCCCTGATTGCTCACCCCTGAATGGATTATCAGGGAACCAGTATGCTCCTTCCCTCCTCCTTCAGTCCTTTTCCCTTCATCCCTATTTCTGACAATTATATTGTAGATTTGCTCCCGCTTAACCTCATTTTGATAGATATGCCATTCCCTCAAGGTTCTCAACGGCCTCTAGGGACACAGAAAGCATTCAGATAATAGGGAGAAACCTGAGTAAATAGACTTCAAGGTTCTTTGGCAACACCCATTAAAAACTGGCAATTGATCAGATCAGTCAAGTGGCTGCAACAAGGGTCTGGCTGGGAAGCACCACCAAACACTTTACATCTAGATCTTAGGATTTCTACAAAACCTAAGTGCTGGCCTGTAGAAACTTCATAGCAATTTCACTCCATAGAGTGGAGGGGTTTCCCAGAGTGCCTGCTTCCTGAATCCCATTACCCGCTTCCTCCTCCAGCATTTTTACCCTGCCAAGGAGGGCATAGGAAATTCTCAAAACTTCACCAAATACAATCTGTATTTTCCAAAGAACATATTATTCTAAGTGACATGGGTTTCTGAATGAGTGATGTCTGGTTAACTACAGTAGATAGCAAAGTTACAACAGGATTATAGTCAATGACTGTCAGCAGACGCATCTACACAAGAACTTTAATGTCGCTCGCCTATTTTAATGCATATTAATGAATCACTAAAAAAACTGCTCTTTAGTTAATGCACATAAAGACAGGATAACGTGCATTTTCTTAGTACCTTACAATGCAAGTACTAGATTCAATGTGCATTAACTAAAGCGCGTTAATACACATGTAGATGCACCCAGCAGTATTAGGGTATCAGCGAAATTATAAAACAACCCTTGAAAAAGCAAACTCTTGAAACTCAAATCAGTCCTGAAACTAGAATATACAGCATACTTGATGAGTAGAAAGCTCACCATGGAAGTAAGCAAATGTCAAACCTTTGCAAAATCTGAGTTTCAGTCTACATGAATTTCAGTTTCTAGCCCTTCTAATTTTAAAGAATATGAATCTACATGTAAACTACACGCAAAAATGTACAATTTTTGCCTTTCATTTTAAATTATAATTAACAGTCAATCCCATTTACTGTTGGTGGCTATCTTGTCAAAGTCACATAATTTTTAACACTGGTAGTCTGGGTTTACAGTTTTGTGTAATCTAATCAGTTGCAAAAGCTGAGCTGAAATTTCAGGTATTATACACCTCTTAAAACCTCTGGCCATTCTCTGTTCTTTTATCTACTGCTGCTGAGTGAATAGGCTAATTAGAGAACAAAAAACAGTCCTTGCCTACATCCAATAGTTTTATTGCTTTAACTATTTATATCTGTACAAAAAGATTAAACCCTCTTCCAAAATGATGTGTTAATGTGTGTATAGTTTATTTCTTTTCCCATGTAGCAATAATATACTGGTCTAAGGGATGTTTATCCTTTACATGCTTATTAAGGGTTTTACTGGTAAAAAACAAAAAAAAAAGAAGAAAGAAAACAATCCCCAATACTTCCATCCTAACTTATGTAGTTGTAGTAGTTTAAAAATGTTGCATGTAGATAAGGCTATTTTTTAAATGACTATTCCAAAGTGCTATCAAATGTACTGAACACACACAGTCCTGTTTCAGTTACAGATTTTAGAAGTCACATAAAACAAAAGTATGTAAAAAGATTCTTCAAACAAAAGGATGCGGATGCTTAGTATGATTATGTCCCTTCAGTTCTGAATACTTTAGCATGCTTAAGTGTTAGCCCTGCAGTTCTTTGTCAGCCACCAAGACAGCCTGAATTCATACTACTATGCTGCTATTATGTACCACTTTTCAACTTGACAGCAACCAAATAATTCTTCTACATTTCACACTATTCATACAAATTCTTAGATTTAAGCTTCTGAAACTTATGGGCTAAATTAGAGGCACTTTAAAAAAAAGTGGGGGGTGGGGGAGCCAGTTGTATGAAGATTCTTTCAAGACTGCACCTTTAGTGAAAGTCTCTAAGGAACTCTCATCCAGATTTCCTCTCTGAATCAGACATAGACTGTCAAGGACTGGAGGTCAAACATCCTTTTGAATATCAACTGGACTGCCAAGAACTGGCCTTCAAATGGAAAAGATTTTTTCCAGTCTTTCAACTGAGCCTTAATCAGGCTCCAGTAACTTCAATACTTGAACATGAAAAACCCTCTCAAGACTTTATAAAGTCTAACTTCTACAGTAGCCTGGCAGCAATACACATTTGATGTCTTCCATGTCATACACGGCAATAGCTATATTCACCAAAGTAGTTTATGCTTAAACTTCTGTTAAGTAACAATGATTACAGAAGCAGGCCACACTTGAAGAAGGGGAAGTGGAAATTAGCTGTAAACCTCAGGGGGGGAAAAACCAAGTCTGGTAGTCTTGGTCTAGATTCTGTATCTTTCTTCTTTCCCAATTTCCTGTACAAGAACAAGACTACAAACCCTGTGTAAAAGTTCCCCATGACAGAGAGATGAAGACCAAGAACTCTCATCCTAAAAATGCTGGAATACTATTGTGTGGTAATGTGAAATGACAAATTAAATAAATGCCTTACCTATCCATCAGCAGAGCTATATGATTATAAATATATCCTGAAAGAGAATGTGCGAAACCAAAAATAAAACAGACAAGTTCAATAGTTATGAAACTGGAGGACAGCAATGCAAGACTCTACCAAATTCATTTTTCAAAACTTTTAAAAATCAAACCAGGTTTAACAATTTATGGATTTATTAGCGACATAGATTAATTATCTTGTTTACAGCCTGTTCGAAACTTAAAGGCATCTAATTTCCATGATGCAATGAGAATTTTAAAAACCCATGCCCGTCGTTTGTACTCAGTTTTGCCACTTCACCGTCTAAACACAACAAGAATCTATAGTTTATTAGGGAAGCAAAGCACGCTCGCTTGCTTTTTGAGAGAAGCTTCACTTTTCAAACCCCTGCGACACGTTACATATATTATGCGACTCACCAGTGAACTGTACAATAAATTCAGACTGGCTGCACAGGCAAAGTAACTAATTGCACAATTCACTGGTAAATCGCGCAGTAAAATGCAGACTGGACACACAGGCTAAGTAACTATCGCTCCATCCACTGGTCCAGCACTCAATAAATTGAGAATGTGTGTGTGAACCTGTGAGATGGCCCGCACGGGTACAGTCACAGCCTCACAACTCACTCGAGAATTGCGCAATAAAATGCAGACCAGCCACACAGGGCGATAAAAATGACTATCCCGCTACAAAAAAAGAGCCAACCAGCTACAGCGTTAGTACTGGAAAACGCGTAACAGCTCTACAGGCTGGTTTGTTCCCCCAAGGGATGACAGGTGTAGCGGGGTCCTATTCTGAAGTGAGGCGCCCTTTGTGTCTGAGCCCTGCTGTCCAAAGAAGCAGCATAAGGGGAGAAGCTAGACAGCAGGGAAGCCCCGCGTGCCCCAGCGCCACCCTCGGAGGAGCCAACTATCACCCCGCCGCCTATTGGCCAGCCTCCCCAACGACGGCAGAACACCCCCCCCCCCCCAGACCGTTCCCGGTTGCAACGCACGGCCGCCCCC
>NW_005842489.1:998022-1002670 GCF_000455745.1 Alligator sinensis | reverse complement strand
TCGCCGCCGCTGCGGCTTCTTTGGGTCAGGGGGCCCCTGGGATCAGAGCGGGGGCGGGCCCCGCTTGGGCTGGTTTGCCCTGGGCCCCGCACCCTGCTCGGGTCTGTGTGTATATATGTGTGTGTATTTGTATATGTAGGGGTGTGTGAGCGTATGTGTGTTTACACACATTAAACTTTCCTTAGCATTTACTTGCAAGGAGTACCACGGAGCTTCTAAGAACATACATCATCCCACAGCACTGCACCCCACCCAACACCATAATTGTATGTAACAAACACCATTATAGGACAGGGCACAACCGCAGCTTTTTAAATGCACAAATTTTCTACCTCTTGAGTTAAAGGCGAAGCTTCCTTGGCTCACAGTAGTTGCAGACTCATGTCCTCTCTGGACCACTAGACTTCAGTTCCTCTCTAGACCCACTAGAGAGGAACATGTAACACATACATATGCATACATATGGTATATTCAGCCATATATACATACACATATACTTACCTATGAGATATATATATACACACGCGCGCGCGCGCATATGCATACATGCAGTATATACACACGTCGTATATACACACATATACATTTATGCATACATATATACACACATATATACATATGGTATACATACACACATATACATTATTCTAATATAAAAGCCTAAGTCTGTCTGCCTGTCTGTCTGTTTGTCTGTACTGTATTCACACTCTGATAGGCTGACGGAAACAGCCAATCAGAGTGCTCCAAGCATGGGGGAGCACCACCATGATTCCAAGGGCGCTTGGAGGACCAGACAGAGGGTGGGGGAGGCTTCCCACCCCAGTCCCTGCAAGAGGCAGAACAGCAGCAGCATGTGGCGTTTGGTGGTGGCACTCCATCCCAGCCCCTTTCCCCCTTCCCCCTGTCATTCTTGATGGGCAATTAGCTAGTACACTTATAATACCCACGTACATAAATATGGTATATACACAACATGCATATGTACACATATGTAAATATGGTATGTATGCACACACATCAATTTAGTATATACACACTTGCATATACATGTGGTATACACACACATATACATATATGCACACATGTTATATACCCACAAAAAGAAATGCAAAACTCTAGAACTCTTGGTTCAGAGATGATACCTTTTATTAGACCAACTAGGAAATTGCAAAAATAATTATCTTTTACTGTAAAATAATAATGTTTTTGCAATTTCTTAGTTGGCCTAATAAAAAGTATCATCTCTGAACCAAGAGTGCTAGAGATTTTCCAGGGGTTTGGGTTGTAGCCGTGTTGGTCTAAGGACATAGGCAGACAAGGTTCCTTGGGTGAATTTGATATCTTTTATTAGACCAACCCAAATGGTTGGAGAATAGTTATTAAGCAAGCTTTCGGGTTCAAAAACCCTTTGTCAGACTAAGGAAGCTTCAGCAGTTGGTGTGTGCTCTTCCTGGATGGAATGAAAATTTTTTGTCTCAGACCAACGTGGCTACCAAATACATTCCCAAAACATGAAACATACCAAATTTTAGCAGATTTTGGATTTAAACTTCATTGCTGAACAACAAGAAAGAGTTCTACACCTCCCTGTCTGCCATCTGACACCACCAGGGAAGGAATCCTGCCTTATCTGCACATTAAAGAGCAACTCAGACACTCTCATGGACCCAGAGCAACAGACTTCCACTTTTAGTTTCCACTGTGCAAAAATTAAGTTTATTGCACCTATGGGGACTTTTTACCATCTTTAATTTGCCCTGTCTCTGAGGAAGGGCGCATGTTCCCAAAAGCTTGCAGAAGAAAAAATCACTTGTTTGTGTGATTTCTTAGTCGACCTAATAAAAGTCTCATCTCTGAACCAAGAGTTCTAGAGTTTCGCATTTCTTTTTGTCTCAGACCAACACGGCTACCAAATACATCCCTGAAACATATATACAGATTCACATACACACACACATAAATGTGGTATATTCACACACACATTTATTTTAATATTATAAAAGCCTTAGTCTGTCTGTCCATAACACTTAATTCACACTCTGATTGGTTGTCTGAAACAACCAATCAGAGTGCTCCAAGAGCATTCGGGACAGGAGGTGGTGGCAGAGCCCTGCCATGACTGTGGGGACAGCGGGGGGAGGGAAGGAGTGGGCCCGGGCCCAGCGGCGGGGTTGGGAGCAGGGCCGAACCCAAAATGGTGGAGGCAGAGTGGGGGAGTGGGGGAATGGGCCTGGATTGGGGGCTGGGGTGCAGACACAGGGCTCTGCCCCCCCCCCATCACTCTTGATGTGCAATTTGCTCGTATATACATAAATATGGTATACACACAGACACACACACAGCACAAGCTTTCAGGAATCCAAGCTCATGTCATCAGGTGCTGGGAAAGGACATTCAGAAAGCAGAGTATATGGAGGATAAAAATTAGAATAATTTTAGCAAAGATAAGGGAAGGGGGGAAGAGAGAAAAAGAGACAACTAGAGAGGAGGGGGACAATGCTGGGAGAGAAAAGCAAAGGAACAGTAAGCCCATAGCAGAGTCACAAAAGCTAATCCAGGTAATCAGATAAGAATCTATAATTTGGGATGCCCCATTCAGGCAAGGAAGACAAGCTGTGTAAAACACCACCCACTGCCAGTGTTCCACTGCCAGTGGCCCCACCACCCACTGCCAGTGGCCACCAGGGTGGCCACACACATGGGGTAACCCAGAGAAAGTCAAGCTTCCCTGATTAAAACTTATATAAGACAAACCATTTTTCTTAGGAGAGACCATCCTCTTTTAGGAAAGCCCTATTGACAAGGAAGAGAGTACCTGAGAAAGATGGGGCACCTTTAAGAAGACCCCAGTCTGCCTAATGTGGGGCAAGCTTCAGAACTGTGGAAGCTGCTGCCAGGCTCCTGAGCCCGGTCAGAACCACTTTGAGGCTGCACAACTCAAAAAGCCCCAGAAATGCTCCAGGATGTTACAGGATCCACTGGGAACGCAGAGACTTGGTGGTGCTATTGCACCTACCCCTGGTACTGGGAGATTGCAGAGCCAGGAAGCTGCAGGACTCTAGGGCTTGATCAACAGGCCATAGGATTGCCACCCTCCTGGACTGGCCGGGAGTCTACTGGAATTGGCATCAATCTCCCAGTGACTATTGAAAGCAAACCAGGAGATTGCTATTGTGAATGGGTTGAAAAGTACATTATGCCATGTTGGAAAAATTAATCTTCTGGAATAGCTTCAGCCAACTTCTAACAGGCCACTGATTGGATAATCAACACAGCTCGTCTGAGGACTCTGCTAATGACACCCATAAGAAAGTTACCTCAGCTGCCTGGAAGAGGCAGGCTGTGGCTAGGAGAGTAGGGGCCAAGGGCCTTTGAAGCTGGACTTACCAATAGGGCTTCAGATTGGTCTTTGCCAGGCTCAGAAAAGTGGCTCTGTAGAGTCTGGAGTTATGGAAGCACTAAAGACAGTTTTACACTGAAGATAAATGATCTGAGTTAATGTTGCTGGCTAAATCAGTAAGGCTGGAGAGTGGCTAGAGGTGTGAAAGAGGTCACCGGGGGTTCCTGTGGGAAGGCACTGTAGAGTTGTTTAAGTAGCCTGGGTGTACACGGGTTTGTACTCCCGTCTCCAATTGAGGGAATTATTGGCAGGGCAGTGTGCTGTGGAGGGACACAACAGCTCAGTGGCTGCCTCCGTCCCCTATAGAGTCAGATCCAGTCAATCAATTACTTAACTATTTACAGATTTATTATCACAACAAAACCATTAAAGGGTAAAAACATACCCTTTATATATGTATGTACATATATATACATGTATATATAGGTTATATATGTAACCTATGTACATAGATTTTATATACACACACACACACACACACACACACACACACACACACAGATATACCACACCCAGTGCGGGGTGGTCCCCTGTGCAAACCCTCTCTCCAGGGTAACTTACTATTACTCTGCAGTCCCGGAGGGTTGCCTTTTGTTCTCCAGATCAAACTCTGTCCCTGCCAGGTTTTCCTGCCTCCTGACTCTGCTGCCACTGTCCTGGCTTAAGGCCACAGGCACCTCTGTGTGTAGTGGACGTTTTGCCTTATGCTAGGGGTTGGAGGCCTGGACAGCCTTGTGCAGCACCAGGGCTTGGTTTGTTCCCAGACCCTCTGAGCTGCGTCATCTGCACTGAGCTGCTGCCCCGTGTCAGCAGCTATAGACCCGAGCCACCTCAAGTGGATCCCAGGGTCTCTCGCCCTCCATGCAGCGCCACCTGCACCAAACTCCCAGCCTCGTTCTGGGGGTTGAGGACCTGAGCCGCCCCAGAGGCTCCAAAGATCCTGCTCTGCACACCGGCCTGTAAACTGTGTCTCTGGCTGCACACCAGAGGTTGCAGACCCGAGCCGCCTCATGCAGTTCCCAGGGTCTGGACACTGTGCGCCATGCTGTGCACCGAGAACCTAACTGCTGGAGCCATCCCCCGCTCCCCGCTGATAGAAGTCTTCAGGGGCTCTTCCTGGGCTACTGCTTTGCCCTGCCGAGCAGCAATCCTCAGCTCTTCTAAATCTCGCTCTTCTCTCTTCTCAGTCCTCAAGGCATCTCCCCTTGTGCTGGGCACACAGCTCCTTTTATATGCTCCACGGCTCTG
>NW_005842489.1:996303-997991 GCF_000455745.1 Alligator sinensis | reverse complement strand
CCCCCCCCCCCCCCCGAAGTCTTCCAGACCTGACAGTTTGCAGTCTTCAATCAGGTCCGGGAGAGCTCTTCTCCCCTTCCCCTCAGGATAGGGGCATGATGGTTTTTCTCTTGCTGCCTCCTGATTGGTGGATGGGCTCCACCAATCAAAACAGCAGGATCTCAAGCCTGGACTTCAACCCAAGCTCTGAAAGGTAAGCCTGCTACATTTATAAGACTGCAGAGGTCTGTGAACTGAGAGAAGAGCCTTGATGCTGTGGGCCTGTAATCAGGCCTAACAACTGCATGCAAAATGCTGCAGTGAGGGATCTGAGTGTGCAATGGGCTTGAGATAACCTCCATTAACACTGAGCCTCACTTTTTTTTTGCTCCTATTTACCTTCAACTTAAAAGGAATGTATTCAAAGGACAAGCTGGGGAATGAAATGTTACCAACAACTGTGGTACCTGGCTGAGTACCATCCATCCACATGTAACTGTTTCTTCCAGATCTTGCTTTGCATCCACTAAAATAGACATCTTATTTGCATCTATGCACTTATATCCATAAGGTAACTTGTACTTCCCCACAGTGGATGAAATCAGACAACAAATTAAGAAATGTTGCTCTGGCCCAGCTCTTCACTGCTCAAAGCATCGGCTGTTTTCCGGCTTTGGTAAGCACTATAAAGTATATACCTGGCTTTACACATTGTCATGCCATATTCATTTTTAAAAATATCATGAAGTAATTGGTCAGGTTCACCATGACACTTCCAGAATTGGGTCTTTGTCTTTTCCACCCCCACCCGCCTTCACCTCTAAATTGAATCGATCTGTAAATACATAGGTGGAGAAAATAATAAACAAGCTGGGGACCTTGATTTAATAGGGCACCCGGCCCAGCTACTTTTTATGACCAGGTTACAAAACACCTGGATGCAGGAGTCGTTTACTTAGACTTCAGGAAGGCCTTCGATACGGTATCCCACACCATACTGGTGAACAAGTTAAGAGGTTGTGACTTGGATGACTACACAGTCCAGTGGGTGGCGAATTGGCTAGAGGGCCGTACCCAGAGAGTCGTAGTGGATGGGTCGGTATCGACCTGGAAGGGTGTGGGCAGTGGGATCCCGCAGGGCTCGGTCCTTGGACTGATACTCTTCAATGTCTTTATCAGCAACTTGGACGAGGGAGTGAAGTGTGCTCTGTCCAAGTTTGCAGATGACACAAAACTGTGGGGAGAAGTGGACACACCGGAGGGCAGGGAACAACTGCAAGCAGACCTGGACAGGTTGGACATATGGGTAGAAAACAACAGAATGCAATTCAACAAAGAGAAATGCAAAGTGCTGCACCTAGGGAGGAAAAATGTCCAGCATACCTACTGCCTAGGAAATCACCTGCTGGGTGGCACGGAAGCAGAAAGGGATCTTGGAGTCCTAGTGGACTCCAAGATGAACATGAGTCGTCAGTGTGAAGAAGTCATCATAAAAGCTAATGGCACTTTATCGTGCATCAGCAGATGCATGATGAACAGATCCAGGGAGGTGATACTTCCCTTCTATCGGGCGCTGGTCAGACCGCAGTTGGAAATCTGCGTGCAATTTTGGGCGCTGCACTTCAAGAGGGATGTGGATAACCTGGAGAGGGTCCAGAGAAGGGCCACTCATATGGTTAAGGGCTTGCAGGCCAAGCCCTATGAGGAGA
>NW_005842489.1:972352-995997 GCF_000455745.1 Alligator sinensis | reverse complement strand
CTGCCTATGCAGGGGGTTGGACTCGATGATCTATTGAGGTCCCTTCTGACCCTAACATCTATGAATCTATGAATAGTGCAGCGACATAGTTTTATTATGAAATACTTACAGGATGGTAAATAAAAATTTAAAACTAAAATGATAAAAATGTTGTACCAAATGGTAAACAAAATGGAACACAAAAACCTCTATGTATTTTACTTGACTAACATCCAACTGAACAAATTGCTAGAAAACAGTTGATAGGAACAACCCTGCATTGGTCTCAGAGGTTGGTCTGATTAAAGGCATGATTAAACGGATTTTTTTCCATTTCTCACATGTCACTGTGTAGTTACATCTTGTAGCAGTGTGCATCCTGAAAAGTTTCTTAAGGCTTTGGAAAGGTTCCCAAAGTTTTGCTTCTGAAGGGTGATCGCCCCCACTCTGTTCACCATCTACCTAACCATCATCATCCACCTCATCTGAGATGATCTACCATCCAGTGTCAGTATCCAGTATCAGCTAGATAGGAAGCTTTTCAATCTTGGGCACTTCTGGGCAAAAATGAAACTCACCACCAAGGACATCCATGACCTTCAGTTTGCGGACAATTGCTGTGGGATGGCTCACTCTGCATAGGATGTGCGAGCAACCTTAGATCTCTTCAATGCTTCGTATAAGAGACTTGGCCTGTTCTTGAATGTTGCCAATATGAAGGTTCTCCACTAACCCTCCCCAGGCCAGATGAACATCCCTCGTGCTATCTACATAGACTGTGAGGCTCTGGAGTACATGGAGCACTTTCTGTATCTTGGCAGCCACCTCTCTCAATGGGTTATCATCGATGAAGAAGCACCGGGTCAACTGCACCAGTGCCGCCTTCTTCAAAGTGCAACAACGTGTCTTCAAAAATAGAGACCTTCAGAAGTCAACGAAGACTTCTAGTTTACAAGGCTGTCGTGCTGACCACCCTCATCTTCTGCAGTGAAACCTGGACCATCTACCAACACTACATTAAGACCCTCAAGAGCTTTCACCAGCGGTCGAATCCTGGGGGTCAAATAGGAGGACAGTTGGCCCAGTGAGAGTGTCCTCCATAAAGCTGCATCCACCAGCATCAAAGCCTTGCTCTTGAGAAATCAACTCCAATGGATAGGCCACTGTGTCCGGATGTCCAAGAACCGCCTCCTTCACTGGATTCTCTTTTCCCAGCTCTCCGTTGGCCAATGTTCAAAGGGTGGCCAAAGGAAATGGTACAAAAACACACTCAAGGTCACCCTCAAGCATGGAGGCATCAACACCAATGGCTGGAAAGAGCAAACTGATGACCATTCGGTGTGGTGCCACCTGGTCCACCAAGGCACACGCCACTTCAAGGTCCAATGACTCGATACTGAGGCAGAACAGTGGTGGCAGAGAAAGGAGAAAGAGACCAACCCCGGACTGCGAGTCCCACTCCCTGCACAACAACATGGCCCCATTGCCGAAAAATGTGTGTATCCAGAATTGGGCTCCTCAGTCACCTGAGGACCCATCAAGCCTGACAACTGCACCAGTGCCGCCTTCTTCAAAGTGCAACAACGTGTCTTCAAAAATAGAGACCTTCAGAAGTCAACGAAGACTTCTAGTTTACAAGGCTGTCGTGCTGACCACCCTCATCTTCTGCAGTGAAACCTGGACCATCTACCAACACTACATTAAGACCCTCAAGAGCTTTCACCAGCGGTCGAATCCTGGGGGTCAAATAGGAGGACAGTTGGCCCAGTGAGAGTGTCCTCCATAAAGCTGCATCCACCAGCATCAAAGCCTTGCTCTTGAGAAATCAACTCCAATGGATAGGCCACTGTGTCCGGATGTCCAAGAACCGCCTCCTTCACTGGATTCTCTTTTCCCAGCTCTCCGTTGGCCAATGTTCAAAGGGTGGCCAAAGGAAATGGTACAAAAACACACTCAAGGTCACCCTCAAGCATGGAGGCATCAACACCAATGGCTGGAAAGAGCAAACTGATGACCATTCGGTGTGGTGCCACCTGGTCCACCAAGGCACACGCCACTTCAAGGTCCAATGACTCGATACTGAGGCAGAACAGTGGTGGCAGAGAAAGGAGAAAGAGACCAACCCCGGACTGCGAGTCCCACTCCCTGCACAACAACATGGCCCCATTGCCGAAAAATGTGTGTATCCAGAATTGGGCTCCTCAGTCACCTGAGGACCCATCAAGCCTGACGGACATCATCCTTGACTCCGAGGGACTGCCGCTGATAGGAGCTATCTTGGGTAGTCAGATAAAGTCTTGGGGTCAGATGAAGTCTAAGAGCCCCTTGGGCCACATTTTGGGAACAACTGGTTACTGTTGCCACAAGCAGCACCAAAGGGGTTCACAGGCTGTACTGTAGAAGCCCCTGCTTTAGATCAGGGGTGTCCAATTTCTGAGTAGCTGGAGGTCATAGCCCGCCACCCCAGCCATATACTCCATGGGTTGTACATTCCCCCAAGGCCCTGTGCTATGCATGCTGTGCCCCATGATTCCCTTACTGTGCTGTGCAGTGGGTACTCCCTCCCATGCTGCTCTGTGTGGGCATTCCCCACTGCAATGGTGTAATCATAGTGCCCAAGTTTCCACACCCTATCTCCCCACTCTAGCAGCTGGCTCCCTCAAACCTGTGGGCTGTCCTGTGTTGTGCTGCCCTGCCCCCAGAGCCGGAAGCAGAAACTGCAGTGGGTGGGGGGAAAGGGGGAGAGAGGTGAGATGCTACTAGCCAGGGCAGCAGGAGGGAGGGAGAACAGTGTCTGGACCAGGAGCTGGGGACCACAGGTTAACCCCTTGGGGGTTGCATGTGAGCCGTGGGACACCAGTTGGACAGTCCAACTTCTGGATTAATCCAAAAATTGTAAACTGTTTTTTTGTATTATATTACTGAATTTATCTTTCTTTTATCCATTATTTTTGAGACCTTAGTTCAAAGCTGTTGCATTTGGCCTCTCTTCACTGTTTGTAGACTTCTTAGGGTGGTATTTGAACTTATGCAAAAATACTTTTACAATAGGAATTTAAAAAAAAGGGGAGGGACAATTCAGGGTTAAATCCATGTTCTCCCTGTATGAACCCATTTTCCTTTATCAAACAACAAAACATTTGCATGGTACTTAGTGGGTGTGTCTACACGAGATGCTGGCTGCACAGTAGCCTAATAACACTGCAGTAGCATGCTGGGCAAAACCCATGCTAATACACTACTGCCTAGTAGTATTAGGCTACTGCACAGGTAGTGTCCAAAAAAAACCTTGCGCCAGCACTAGTGTGCAATAGCATGAGTTACTGTGCATTGATTTAGTACTTTGGTTATTCAACTACTAAACTTAATGTGCAGTAACTACAGTACATTAATGAATGTGTAGATGCACCCAGTGTTTACTTTTTATGTTTTTGGCAGGGGGAATGGCTTGTTGCTATAATGAGGTTTCTTCAGGGGTTTTTTAAATAAAGATGTAAAGTTCCTGTTAAACTGGAAACTTCCATATCAACCCTGAATCTGCAAACCAGCTTCTGCACAATGACCTATGCTGCTTAGGGAGTTTAAATAGCACCATATAATTCAGTGGCACTGAACTGGGTGTTAAAGAGGTGTGAACATCTAAACTTATTTATTTTTTTAAAATGGTGAAGAGCAAAAACTAAATAATACATATTTTGGAAACTAAGGAGGCCTCAGGCAAGGGCAGAAACATGTAGGTGTTAAGTCAATTTTTGCATGTTAGTGGTCTTGTGACTTTAACAGCTTGCCATACTATAGCAAGTTATGTACTAGTGATTCTCAGCCAGGGTGATGCAGAACCCCAGGGTGCTATAAGATCCTTTTTAAGGGTGACACACAATATAATATAATATGCAACATATAATATGTTTGTATACTTTCAAGAAGGAGTCCATAGTGTCAAAAATATTCTGAGCTGTTTGTGGTCTTTTGAATCCTTTGGAACAAAAGAATTGCTTTATTTTCTGTGCTTAAAAAGCTGGCATTTTAAGGGGTGTCTGGAGTCTAACAAGCTTATAGATTGACATGATTAAAGCAGTACAAATTCATAACAAGCAGGGGCAGATCAGGGAGAGAGGTGGGTGTTGCACTGGCATACTTGCATTTTCTTTGATTCCTGGTCCACTCAAAAGTTTAAAAGCAACTGCCTAGCAGTGGCAGCAGCAGTTCTACTCAGGCTGTGCTGAGGGTGTCACTTGACTTAATGATTCATTATACTTTATCTGATCCCTTCTAAACCCTTCATTCCACGGTGTTAATGACCTTATCTTTTTTTTAATAGTCTTGGTAGTCCATCAAGCAAGCTATCCTTTTCCCTGCAGTTCTGCTGTCTGCTAGCTGCTCGTGGTAATGAAGCTCCTATTTCATAGCCCCACAGATGGTTTTTTAACCTATTCATGAAGTCAAATTTGTTTTTGCTTCAATCTTAAACTGACTAGAACAGCCCTCGACTTCTAGCTTATTAGTAACATTTCTAGTTTATTTTTAACTGGAGAAAAACGTGTTGTTTTATATGTGATGATGCATCTCACCTTCTGCACCCTTTTTAAAAAAAATCTAATTCCACCCATGAAAACAGGTGATGCAAATTAACTGCATGGTTTGGCTTTTTATACTTATGTTCTTGCAGCTTTGAGTGCTTTATTTTTCCACCTGAATGGTCTATTAGTAATGTATTATCACTTTTTTGTATAGAATAGCCCACATAGGGGGTTGTGCTTTAAAAGGTTTCACAGTCTTGTTTCTTAATTTGTCTATCTTAGTATGGTCATTTATTACTGTGGCAGGGCACTGTTTGTGCCTGCCACTTTAAGGGCCTGAAGAAAGCAGCCGGCAGGTGCCTGATGAGGGCAGCCACTTTGGATTCAGGGCTGCCCATATAAACAGGGCATTTTGCTGCCTGGAAGGACAGGCTACAACATTGCCTGTTTGTAGGGCTGCTGGTATCAACTGGAGGTAAGGGAGGAGCTGTAGGGGATGGATAGGAGGCTCCTGGTCCTGGGTATGAACTAAAGCTGCACCCTGCTGGGAGTACATGGCCTGGTAGGTCTCCCAGTGGCACGGGAGCCCCCAGAAAATGCCAGGCCAGTTACCACCCTGGTGAAAGGTGAGTCGGGGTGCCTTAACCCCTAGCCCCCACAGCCAGGTGGGTTACCCCTTTTTTTAGGGTCTGGAAGGTAGACCCCAGAGGAAGAGTGTGAGGCCATGGACTTACGAACCCGTCTGAACATCCCCTGACTGGTCCAAGCTGGGGCCACGACTGGAGGGGTCGAAGGGCCGGGGGCCCACCACTAGGAACGCCCAAGAGCTGAGGGCCTGGGGCTCTGACTGGCCTGGAGGTGGGCCAGGGCTAGTGAGTCAAAGGTCCCGGGGGACCATACCCGAAGGGGAAGCAGCTCAGGGAGCAATGCAGCTGCGAATGGAGGCAGAATAGGCTGCCTGAATGGAGAGCTTCAAGTGGGGCTCAACTAGTAGGATTCTGGGGCCCAGTGTGGGGCCGGTGATGTTGGTAACATTTGGATGCCATCTGTGAGGCTTGGGCTGCAGCGTAGGGGAGGAACAGAGCCGCAGATAGTGCTCCCTGGCATTGGGGGAAGAAATGGGCAGCCTGCTGTTTAATTAACATCAATTAATTAATTAACAGCAAGGCATGGTGGGTGAGAAGCAGTTAGCCCAGAAACAGGTGGGCAGGCCACAGGGAACTTGGCCCAGAGAAGGCCTCCCTTGTTACAATTACATTAAAATCTGTTCCCATGGAAGTTATTGTCATATCTAATATAGTTTCACTGTAAGATCAAATATAAGGGGAGTATAAATGGTGAGCTGAAAACCACCCCATTTGTTTAAAGGTACATAGATTAAGTCAAGTATGCCAACCTGCAATGTGCATGCTGAAACTGGCATGAGCAGCTTCTGTATGGCACATGGCAGGTCAGGGATGGGGCAGGCAGCGCAGTAGTGGATAGGACAGGGAGCAGAAATCAGAGCAGCAGATTGGGCACAAGGCAGCAGAACAGGATCAGAGTGGTGCTTAGAAAGGGTGCAGAGCTAACTTGCAGCATGCCTGCCTGCAAGGTTGACCCCCACTGTACTAATTAATTAATAGCATAAGACATCATGGAAACTGATTGACAGTTCTATGGCTTTACTTTTTAAATATAGGACTGAAAACTTTATGCTTTACATGGCGGGGGGAAGTGAATGTAAAGACAATGTCATTGTATATGTTTTTATTTCAAATGTTTATTATTTTACATGACCTATTGCAAAGCTCAACTACTTTTCTATCACTAACAATTACACTGCTATATCCATTCATTGGTAGCAAATCCAAATGTGCTAGTAGTTCATAGACGTTAGGGTCGGAAGGGACCTCAATAGATCATCGAGTCCAACCCCCTGCATAGTCAGGAAAGAGGGCTGGGTCTAGATGAACCCAGCTAGATGCATCTCCAACCTCCTCTTGAAGCCGACCTAACCTCCTCTTGAAGACCCCCAGGGTAGGGGAGAGCACCACCTCCCTTGGGAGCCCATTCCAGACTTTGGCCACTCTAACTGTGAAGAAGTTCTTCCTAATGTCCAGTCTAAATCTGCTCTCTGCTAGCTTGTGGTAGTTAGTGCGCTGGTCGCAGAATGCCATTTCATAATCAAGCCAAATCTATTAATTTTGTTCTCATTCATACTGAATCTGGATCTGGATGCATTACCAGGAATTGGATAATAAATCTGTATGCAGTTAATGTTATCATGTGACAAATGACATAAAAGTTGGCTGACAGCATCACACCATTGGTCCATGTTGTCTAATATCATACTCCCAGCACTATTTCTTTTTGATTCTGAGGATGAGAAAAAAAAGTGCCCATAATGCATCTGGTCATTTGTTTAGTTCTGTAGGGATATATGTATAATATGAATTGTCTAGGCCCACGCACTCCATGATCTTATTCCCTTATGTACAAGTTCATCTTTCTACTTTTTTAACTTCAATAGATGCACATACCATTATTTAATCCTTTTCTAACTGCCAATATTAGAGATTTGTTTCTAAAATGCGTAATAATGAATTTTGCAATAATGTATACCACTATGATTAAACACTTGATTTTATTAACATAGTGTGGCTTACCATCATGAGCAATTCCATTAACATTTCTTAAGTACTACACCAGAAGCATTTGCCATACTGTCAACTGTTATGATTTGTATTGCAAGTAATTCTGTTTTACTGTTGCTGAAATGGTTTTAAAATCATACAGATAGTTAAATCTATCACCTGAGTTCAAGGAGGAAAATACGTGAGTAATTTCACTCCACACTGCCAAATGGAAACTGCATTAATAAACATGCAGTCCCAAAGACCACAAGTTTAGTTCTCAGTTCTTCCACCGAATAATGTTAGAATATCTGCGCACTCACAGCTGTTATTGCCAAATTTCAGGATAACTGTTTCATCAGTTTTTCAAAGGTAAGCATTCTGAAAAATTGTACAAGATCAGTGTAAGCAATACTGAGAAGAGCTTTCTAATATACCAGACGGAAGGCCTTCTGATTTGCCACATCCTGGTGCAGAACCAGAATGCTAAATTAGGATGCAATCAAATATTGCATGTCTACTGGTGGAATCACAGTTCCATTGGTATTTTGAGATCCTACTGATCCAAAAATACCCATCCCTACAGCCCACGTCTATGAAGCTGTCAGCTTCATGCTATCCTGAGTAGTAAGGGGTCCCCGTGCTCCCCCAGTGCTCAGACCAAGACTGCGCAGGGAGTGTTTGTGCATGAATGTGCCTATGCCACCCAGCAAGGGGACGAGGGGGGGTGATCAGGGCAACTTCCCTGGGCATTGGCGATGCATAGGGGATGCACGTGCACCCCCTGAGATTGGCGAAGCACCGACGGCAGTGTCTGCGGGTGGTCGCTGCTCGCCACATGCCACTTCACTGCCAACACCACCAGCGGCATCTGTGGGTGGTTGCTGATTGCTGGTCATCGCTTGCCACCACCTGCAGGCGGTCACCATGCCCCCCCAGCCTCTGGGGCTACGTGTCTTTCATGGCCATGGGTGCTGAAATGAAGGGGCACTAACAGGCGCTGCCTAGCCAGGACGGGGTGCAGGACAGCGCTGCAAGGAGCTCATTTGAGGGGTGTGGGGACAGAGAGAGCAAATCCTGCTGCTGCGTCACTCCTGGACAAGCAATGGGGTCGTGTGTCCCCAGGATCTGTGTGTGGATTGAGGGCAGGCTGTCACTGCAGGCTTTGCCCTGGGCATCAAACTTGGTTGCTACGGCACTGATGCCACTAGAGCCAGAGTTCTGGGGCTCCGGCAATAGTGGCAAGGCTTCCCATAGCAGCGCAGCCCATGACAAAGTGAGAGCTGAGGTGTTGGCACACTGGGCAAAGCGCTGCCACTACAGCAGGAGTTCCAGCTCTGGCCATGGTGGCTGGCCTTCCCACAGAGCAGCCCAGCATGCTGCAGGCAAAGCCCCACCACTGACACCTCCCCCTCCAACCTTATGTAAGTGTCTGTCTGTACAGGCAATGTCATTGTAAATGTTTATTTCATTGAGTTTTGGTTCTATGTTACATGGCCTACTGTAAAGCTCAAAGTACTATTTTCTGTCACTAGCAGTTACACTGTACTTAAATCCTTTCATTACTAGCAGATCCAGATGTGCTAGTTTGCAATTCCATCATCAAGCCCCACTATTGACATGGAATGGCCCAATCTAGCCCCCTCCAGGAACAGAGCCCACAGCCCCAAATTGCCAGCACCTAATGAACAGACTCATTCAGCCTGTGCTGAAACTGGTTCCATTAGCTGGTCCCAGAGGGGTAGGGATCCACTACAGGCTGCTGGATGAAAAACTGGAATTTTCACTCTTGGCATCAGGTCAGTGTGACAAATATAAACCTGACCTCTGACACTGGAAGTCCCTCCCCTTGCCACCAGCAGTACTCCTTTTGGGAAGGGAGTTTGCCACCTTGGAACCAGAAAAAAACCCAAATTCTATACTAAAAATCAAACATCTATAATAACGTTTTAATTCTATTTCAAAAATATTTTTCTCCTGACTTATGTATGTTTGCATTGTGTATATACAGGTGATTGCATAATAGCTCAAAATGAAGTCTTACTCTTGTATATTATGGGGGGGTATGGGGGTTGGGAGGGCTGTAGGTGTGTGTATGTGGGGTGTAGGTGTTGTGTGGATGCATGTGGGGGGTGTGGGTAGGTATGAGGGGTGTGGGTGGGTATGGGTTTTGTAGGGGATATAGGTGTGTGTGTATGTGAGGTGTGGGGGTGGAGGTGTGGGGGGATATTGTGGGTATGTAGGGGGTGTTTTTGGGGATGTGTGGGTTGGGTGTGTGGAGGGGGAGGATGGCTGGCGGGGTGTGGGTGTGTGTGGAGGGTCCCCCTACAAATGCCCCCCCATTGTGCACAGCCCCTGCCGCCAGCAGCAGCAGCAGGTGCAGCCTCTTGGTGGTGCAAGACTGCATGTGGCCAGGCCACCAGCTCCATTGCATGGGGCTTACATGCCTGAACCCCACGCCACCAGGAGAAGCTCCACATGATGAAGGTTGAGGTGCAGGACATAGGGTTCGACTGGGGCAGCAGAAAAAGGGGTGGAGCTGGCCCAGCTCCATAGCGCAGAGCTCTTTGCCATTCCCCATGACCTGCACATAGCAGTGAGTGAGACTGGGCTGCTGGTTCTATCATGTGGGGTTCCCCCCAGAGGCGCACAGCTTGAGTGGAGAGCCTGAGAAGTGCATGCAAGCCCCTCATGATGGAGTCATGCAGACCCTGCACCTCTGCCATCCTGTGTTCTGTTCTCCCATCGCCTTACCCAAGTTCCCTGTAGGCCCTGGCCCCAGGGCACTGGCGCAGGCCCCATGCTCCTGCCCAGCTGCCGCTTTGCTCCTGCCTGCCACCACCATCACTTCCACCTGTCCGCCACCGCCACCGCTACCACCACTGCTATCACCACCACCACTCCCCTGCTAGCCACCCACCACCCCCTGCCATCCTTCACCTGCCAGTATCCTACCTTCCCACCTACCTGCTACCCTGTTCTCTTCCCTCCTCTCCCTCCATCTGCCCACTGCCGCTTCCCCACCCTTGCCACTGCCACCACCACCACTTCCCCTACCTGCTGCCACCACTTTCCTACCTGCGGGGATAGAATCAGGGCTGTACTGTGGGCATGGGTGGGAGCGCAGCATGTGCTGCCCTGCCCCCATGGGAGCAAACCGGGCTCAGCCCAATATGAGTACAGCAGGGACAGCCTGGAGCCAGGCCAGATACAGTGAACTGGTAGGCAAAGTTGCCAGGTGGGCCAGATCCGACCTGCGGGCCGTATTTTGGCCACTTCTGGTGTAAGAGGTCAAGTGATACAACTTCATCCTCTTACATCCACAGGATCAAGATTCAGACCCCAACAACGATCCCAACTGGATGGAATACTGTTATATTTAACTCTGCTTTTTATAATCATTACCCTACAATCATCTTCCAGAGCCAGGAAATAAAAACAAAGATCTTAGGCCCTGGTAGATGTTAGGTTTGTTGTGCATTATATGTGACTATCACAAAACTAGTTATAACTTGGCAGATGTTATACCAATTTGTCTTGGATAAAAATGGTAGATCAGCCACAAAGTCGTTCATTGAAACAGCAACTTCTTTGTGGCACAGTGGTATCCCATGATAATATTAATGTGTGGCCAATTGCAATGCTACCTTTTGTTGTGGAATACTTGCATATAATTTGCAACAAATGTAACATCTGTCAGGTCCTTAATACCCACAAGCACCTATACACATGCTTTAATACATTCCGATTATATTAATCAAGTCTGCTGGAGTGTTCTAATCACAGTGCTCCAGTATGCTGCAGCGTCTTGTGTATTCAGCATCCCTATGTTTCAAAATGGTGGTGGTGCTTTAAGTAAAGCTCGTTCAATGAGTTTTAGTTAAAGTGCCCCCGCTGCCATTTGAAAATGCGGGACACTGGATTCATGAAACGCTATGGGTGTTTTAAGAAGAGAGGCTCCCAAGAGCCACTTTAATTAAAAGACCCCACTCCCCATCCTGGAGCACATGGAAAAAAGTCCCAAGGGCATTTATACATATACATTTGTCTTCTCCAATGCGCCAGAGATCCAGCACATTGGAGCAGACTTGATTCTGCTCTAATTCGATTCTGCTTTAATCAAGTCTGCTCTGCACGCAAGCTGATGCGCCTGGTGCTGCATTGTGTGCATTTGTATAAATGGTGAAATGTGCATCAGTGCTGAGAAACTGGTGGCGGTGCGCTTTTGAACTAAAACATCTTTGTGTTTTATTTGAACAATGGATATGTTCAATCCAGGTGAACAATGGATATGTTCAACTGGATCAGCCCATAAGAAGAAACAAGAGGATAACAGTAAGCTTTCCCTGTTGAGCTTGAATTAGAAAAGTTCATCAGCATCTAGTATAAACACTGTGTATTGCAGGAAAAAAAGAGTCTGTACAGCTCTATATAGATCTGTGGCTCATTTAAAGTATAGCTGACTCTGTGGCGCAACGGCAGCGCGTCTGACTCCAGATCAGAAGGCTGTGTGTTCAAATCACACCAGGGTCAGTAGTGTCCCTTTTTCCCACCCCCAGACTTAGTTGGCTAACATTGTATTTTCTGTAACCTAGTTGTGTTCTCCTCCTCACCCCCATCCCTCTCGTGTGATTTGTATTTCCCTACTGGCTTTATCATCTTTTGGGACTCATAACTCTTAACATCTACTAATATAATGCAATCTGTTCTTATCAGTTTAATTGCTGGAAAGACAGAGAACCGCTTCTATTTTCCTGTGCCTGGCCTAGTATTGCACTACCTCCAGGACCAGCACCAACCTAGTCCAGCAGACTGCCTGAATGATTGTCTTAGAAAGGGAACTGACTAGCAGCCCTCTTTTCTTCCCTCTGGTGCAGCGTGGGCTCTTGTCAGTCCTGACGGGCTAGGGAAGGCAGTGCCCCCAGTATGTCCAAAAGAGTGCTGGTTGCACAAGTGACTGTGTTGCTCAGGTGAGTAACTGAAGGGTCTTACAGTTTGCCAGACCCGAAAATGCGAAAACCCTGATTCGGGCCAGTAGCCAAAGACCAGGGCCCCCCCCCCAGATGGAAGTAGGCAAACGCCTGTACTCAGAGGATGGAACATGGACAAAACACCCCCAGGTGCCAATGATGCCCTGATCCACTGACAAGAACACTCGAGTTACGCCAGGAGATCCCCAGCTATGGCGGACCCCTGACTGCAGGTTCCAGAGGACCCTCCCAGGAGGATGGACCAGTGAACTTGAGTCGGCAATGAACCCCAACGCACCGCTCCCATGACATCAGGACCCCAACAGGCAGTGGCAGACCCCCAGCCATTGGCAGACCCACAGAGTCAGCGAGACTCTCAGAGTCCAGAACCCTGGATGATGAGAGCCGCCTCCCGGCAGAGGACCCCAGATCCTGAGGATGCCCCCCGGACGACGGCAAAGCACCCTGAGTGATGGTGGACCCCTCCAGACCCCCACAGCTGCTTGGCAATGACAGCAGGCCCCGAGTGGTGATGCCCCCCAGACCTTGGTGGTCCCAAGGAGGACACTACCAAGGACCTCCCCACTCTGGTGGAGGAGCCCCAGACCTCCCTGACACTGAACCCCCCCCCCTCCCCCCCCCCCCCCCCCCCCCCCAATAGACACCCCAAGCAAGGGTGCAAACGAGGCAGTGCTCACATTCCTCCCCTTCTCCCTCCCTGTGAACCTGCTCTGCCCAACCTGCCACCTGCCAAGACAATACAGGTCACACAATGACCTGCACAAACATCTATGGCGCTTCCACCAGCTGTGCCTAGCCTTTTACTGTGTCCTCTGTGGCACCAAGTTCAAGGCCCTGAAGCTCCTGAAGACCCAGAAGGGATGTGAGGGCCATGGAGCTGAGAGGAGACCCAGCATACTGGTGAGGTCCACCGCCCCGGCCCGCCGGACCCAGGCCACAGTGTGAAGGTTCACCAGACTGGCCACCCCACCAGCATCCCTACCAGACCAGACCTCCAGGGACCTCCCAGCAGAGAGACCCACCCCAGCAATGCCACCATGCAGGCCTCCACTCAGGGATCCCTGACTGGACAGAACACCCTGACTGGACAGCCCTCCCACTGTGTCCCCAGAGCCAGCCGATGCCCCTGAACTGCTGGGGATCCTATAGCCGCCTGGAGGAACTGAGCCACTGGGAGCCCCGCCATCTCCTGAGGGTGTCAGGGCCTCCAGATGTGGAGCCTGCCCCTCAGCAGAGGATGCCCACCCCATGGCAAACTCTCTGGCTGGAGGAGCTCTCCTGGGCCACCACCTTCGAGGCCCTCAAGGCCTCGGTGGCCCAGCTCACAGGAGCTCTCAGCGGCCGCCCAGCCCAGCCATCCCTCGGGGGGCAACAACAGACAGGCGACACAACAGGACCACAGACTGCAGCCACAGAGATGACCCAGGCACCAATGCTACAACCCAGCAGCAGCCTCCCGGATCCAGAAGCTGTACTGAGCCAACTGTCCCAAGGTACTGAGAGAGATCCTGGAGGGACCCTCGGCTCTCTGCCAAGTCCTCCAGGAGACTCTGTTTAACTACTTCAGCGGGGTCTTCAACCTCCCAGCAGAAGCTGCCGCCCCATGCCCTGCAACCATTGAAGCACTGACCCCCGTTCACCAAGCAGAGAGGTTCAAGGATGCCTTCATGCCACAGGAGGTGGAAGCCCGCCTCAGGAGAACCAGGGACACCGCCCCTGGCAAGGACGGCATCAGGTACAGTCTCCTAAAGAAGCGCGACCCTAGAGAAGCCATGACAGTCCTCATCCACAAGAAGGAAGACCCGACTGACCCAGGCAACTGGAGACCCATCGCCCTGTGCTCCACCGTCACCAAGCTGTACGCCAGCTGCCTGCTGGCCCACATCAGCAACTGGGCAATGACAGGCGGGGCGATCAGCCAGAGCCAGAAGGGCTTTATGTCAATGGAGGGCTGCTATGAACGCAATTTCACCCTCCAGATGGCCCTGGACAGCAGGCAGAAGAGCCGCGACCTGGACTCCACCCTCACGATCCATGGCCAGGCGATGAGGCACCTGCATGATAGTGAGGCCTACTGCAACCTGCAGATGTCCACTGGCCACTGGGTCAGGCAGACACTGGAGGAGACCATCAACAGGATCATGCCGGACGCCTATAAGCTGGACTTGTCCCTGCTGGCCCCCTGGCAGAAAACAGATGCGGTGAACACCTTCCTCATCCCTCGCGTCGTGTTCATCCCGAGAGGCTCAGCAGTCCCCAAGACCCCCCTCAAGAAGGCAGACACTGAGATCTGGTGGCTACTGAAGTGGCTGCACCTGCCTCTGAGGGCCAGCAATGAAATCCTGCATGTCCCCTACCAGCAGGGAGGTGCCAACATCCCCTGCATGGAAGACCTCTGTGACACCGCGGTGTCACCCACGCCTTCCACCTCCTGACCTGCCCTGACCCGATAGTGAGTATCATCAACACCAACGCCCTCAAGGAGACCACCCTCAAGAGGATGGCGAGGCAACTGACTGGACGTGACTTGGCCACCTTTCTCAGCGGCTCGCTGGAGGGCGAGTTTGACAGAGATAGCAGCGACTTTGCCTCACTGTGGAGCCGAGCCTGCAACGGCATGTGCCGCCTCAGGAAGTACATCGGCTGCACCTGGACTTGGACTGAGGAACACCAGGAGCTGAAAGTCTCCCTGCAACCGGCCCCACACGCTGACCGCATCACCATGACCCCCCTCATGGGGACCTTCCTGGAGCGGTTCCTGAAGGATGCCATCTCCAACAAGTACGCTGGCAACCTGAGGGCCAAACCCAACCAGCGGGAACTTCACACACTTTGTGGACTGGCACTTCCTCCACCCCACCCACCTCAACTGCCTGCCTCTGAACGTGCCCGTCTGCTTTGGCCACTGGGACAAGAGGTACCAATGGTGGCTACATAGCAGAGACCCTCCCCCACGTGCTATGCAGCTGCAGTTCACGTGCCAGAGCCTGGCAGCTCTGCCACAACGCTGTCCAGGACTGCCTGGTGAGGGCCATCCCGGCCGCAGCGGAGGAGATCTCCATGAACCACACCATCCCGGGCTGCGAGAGCTAGATGCTCCCCAACATCATCATGAATGAAGAGGCCAAGAAGATTGTGATCGTGGACGTGACCAACCCCTTCAAGAACTGGCACCAAGACTTCTCTGATGCCCGGACTTGCAAGCTGGAGAACTATATGCCCCACTGGCCCATATCCTGAGGGGCCATGGCTACAACATGACAGTCGACGTACTCATCATGGGAATGTTCAGAGCCTAGGACCCCAGCAACAAGAGCATCCTGCATGCCTGCTGCATCTCCTGCCACTACATTAAGCTGGTGTGCTGCCTCATGGTGTCCGACACGATCCGCTCGTCCCGTGACATCTACCTGGAGCACATCATGGGCCACTGCCAGCACACCAACCGCCACTGGCCCATGATGGGCGGTTCCAGAGGGGAACGCCCAAACCCACCTCTGCACTTGATGGACTTTGAGAAGAATCATCAACAACGGACCACCCCACTCCACCTGAAGAGGACCCCTGCAATGAGGCTCTATATGGACTAAGAAACTTTCTTCAACCTACTTCCTCCACCATTGTGGACCATTGTACAGGTCTGTATGTATCTATCTTCTTTCTCTCTCAGCATCATGAACCTCCTCCCCCACCCCCGGGCTTAGTTGGCTAACATTGTATTTTCTGTAACCCCCATTCTTTTTATGTTACTCCCTCACTCAGGCACTCTGTATTTCCCTCCTGGCTTTGTCATCTTGTTGGGTTCATAACTATTAACGTCTACTAATAACATTCAATCTGTTCTTATTTTGCAATGTGGCTGTTCTCACTTAAGCAGAGTAAACTCAACTGCAGGTAACTCAAGTTATTTCTATAATGAGGTCATTGCTCTTGTTAAAATCCGGCATTATTACGCACCAATATCTTTGCCTTTCTTCTACCATGTAGGTCAGGATTTACAGAGTGACATTCTTTCTTTGTTTTTTCTCCCTATCAGTCAATCTCACTAGGATTGACTAAACTCTTCATTCTCTTGGTACAGTACTTCCTTTTTCAGTGTTTATGTTCCTTCCCTCCTCTTCATTTGGTATTTTCACTGAAGATGGCTGACAGCCCCAGAACCGATATGAATCCTGAGCTGCCTCCCCAGGGAAGTTGTTGTAGAAGAACACTACATAGGCCTTTTTTCTATTCTCTGCAAGCACCTTAAAATCAGTTTATGCTTTGCTACTGGTGCAAATGAAAAGAAAGTTACTTTGAGAACACAAGTTTTTGTGCTCAATGTTAAACTCTATGCTAGTGTATTTGCTGTTGATGGCGGAGGTTGGGGGTGGCGACTGCTGACCAGGGGTCAGTGACCACGTGCAGACACTGCCAGCAGCATTGGTGGCAGCCAGTTGGGACCGCTGACACCAGCGGTGGGGGAGGGGAGGGAATGGCAAGCGGTGACCACCTGCAGCCTTTTTGTAGGGGGTGCACCGCCATGCTTGGGGGGTGCACATGCACCTGCTATGCGTTGCCCCTGGCATGTGGTACCCAGTCCAGCTGCTCTAGGACACGTGTTGGATTTGGAACATGGGGCTGGGCTGCAGGTCCAATCTGTTCCATGGGCTGACCCTGCACCATTCATCTGGCCTGTGGGGTTGGATGAATTTACCACTCCTGGTATAAAGGACATGCCAATGATGTTATCAAGAAGTGGAATGTATAACTAGAGTACACTGCATTTGAACAATGGAGGCCAGTGGATAGACCCTTGGGACATTTCTGGCCTTGTCTAGAACAGGGATGTTCAACTCCAGGCCCTCAGGAAAAATGTGGCCTGTAGAGCTCTCCACAGGTCAGGAAATTTGGTGCTAGGGGAGCAGTGGCAAGTATTACTGGCACCTCTCTCCCACTGTGAACTTTCCAAGCTCCATGCAGCTGGATCAGGGCCAGGTTGTACCCCTTCTCCCCTACCACATGGCCAGATTGAGACCAGGCCATGCCCCCTTCTCCCCTCCACCCCGCCCATGTGGCTGGATCAGGCCACACATCACCACCCCGCATGTCAGATTCAGCCCACCAGCCAGATTTGGACATGGACAGACTGAGCACTGTCCATCTGGCCTGGGCGGGGAAAAAGGTTGGGTACCATTGGCCTAGAGCAATGATGCTCAACTCATCTGGTGTTGTGGGCTGGATGAGTGGTGCCAAGTCAGTCTGTGGCCTTGATTTGGTGCATGAAGTTGTCATCTGGCTCATGGGGCTCCCCACAGGTCTGGAAATTTTGGCAATAGAATGAGCAACCCCAGTGTTTATTGCTGCAGCTCTGGGAGTTCTGGCAATTAACACTGTTGCCACTCCCCTGCTGCCAAATTTCCAGATTAGTGGGGAGCACTGTGGACTGGATGCTGCTGCTCCATAGACTAGATTTGGGTTGTCTCTGATTTAGAGGAGTCCCAGGGCTGCTATACATTTTCTAGGAGATGAACTATCACTGTTTGGATCCAGAATTTGGGCTCCTGCAAAATAAAAAAGAAAACAAACAAAAAAAACCGCACTCCACAAATATACCAAATGGACTCTGGATTCAATTACTATGGCCTCTGTCTTTACTACCAACAGCCAGAAAAAGACGCACCTTATGTCATATAATTTCTATGCCATTAAACTAATGAAAACCCCCAAAAGAACAATAGGATGCACCTGATGGACAATTATGCTGTTGAACCTCCTCACTGTATTGTCCTGATTTGGCATGAATGATCTGTGCTGTTACTCTCTGCACTTACCCATCAAATAGTATTAGGTTTGAGGCTGCCAGACAGGATGTCTTAAAGAGAACCTAAATACTGCATACATACTTGCTGTGTCCAAAGGGCCTAATAGTTTCAGTACATTGTGCACAAGGGAAGTTTCTATATTTAAGCTTCACCTTTCCCTTTTGGTCTAACATTAGAAGAAATCTACACAAAAGCACTCCAGCTATGCTCCCCAGGACATCCCTTTTTGCCACTGATGTGTCACATCCTGAACCTATTACAGAAGTTGGGCTTCTGCTTGGAGCTATGCAAAGCACAACACAGGCTAATGAAATCTTTTAAGTTTTAAACTATTGAAGTTCTGTGCTTTTATGGTAATGTCTAATACAGTGTTTCTCAAACTTTTGATACCTGGAGCACATTTTTCTGGATTATGACTGGCAGCACGGTTCACTCTTACACCTGAAAAGGTGTGTGTATTTTTTTTTCTTTTTTACCCCATATCTGTCTAAATAAAAAAGATAGAGGGGGAGCCTGGAAGCTAAAAAAGTTGAAAATTGCTGATCTAGCTGGTGCTACTTAGGGGTGATAGGGGCTGATCTTACCTGCTGTACCCTGCTTTTTCTACTGTTTGCCCCCTCCCAACCCTTGGTCTATATCTCAGGGGGCAAGGGCAGTCCACACTGCTTAGGCTGTTCCCACAGGGTTTCACATGCCACCTCCAGAGCCCTTCTTGCCAGCCCCAGGAGGAAGGGCACATGGAGGGGGGGACCCCGGACAGGGGCTGCCTCAGAGTGGGGAAGAGCAGGGAGAAGGCAGCAGCAGCAGCTGTGGTCTCCTGAGGAGCAGATGCAGGTGCCTATGCAATATCTGGGGCAGATGCAGGGTGTCAGACAGTGGAAGAGAGCATTTGATTTCTCACACAAGGGGGTTTCATGACACTCTCTTTGGAAATCACTGCTCTAATAAGCCCTGTAAAATTAACAGACCCCGGAAGATCTAGTACAGTTTGGCTAGAGACAGACATTACACATAAACCAGTTTAAGTGATCAGAAACTGGTTTAAGCTTGTAAAACAAGATGTTCAGTGCACATAAACCTGTTTGAAAATGGCTGAAACTGATTTGAGATAAACCTGGTTGAATATAGTATCAAACTTAATTGATTTGGGTCAAACCAGTTTATGCAATGTCCGTCCAAGACCCCTTCCTGGTTTAAGTTAAACCAGAGTCCCCTAGCTTCCCAGATGCTGTGCAACCCTGGGTGCAGCTCTGCTTTATGCTCCAGCCCAGCAGAGCTGGCCTCTTCCCTCTGCTCCCTTGCTGGAGCTCCAGCAGAGACTGAAGGTATAGCGGCATCTACCTGACTTCCTCCTGCTTTCCACCCTGCCCCTCCCTGCTCAAGCAGGGATTCCCCCCTTCCCTCTGCAGACAACTCTCAGTATTAGCTAGCATGCTGGCTAGATCTGTGCTGTGGGAGACAGGGCAAAGGCAGAGAGGACAGTGTTGGCCTAGGGCTTTTTGGAGCTAATCGACAGATAGCTGGTAATGTCCCCCTGTTCCTTCCTTGAAAAAAGTTGGTTAAGAAGAGCTTGAACTAATGAGAGAGCCTTTTGTTTTGTTTGTTGGGCTGATAAATGCTAACAACTCCCTGTGCAACTCCCTGCTATGTTATCAACTCCCAGCTGTGCTGGCTTCCTGACTGGTCAGGAGCAGGGAGGGGAATACCTACCTAATGAGAGCATCCTGCTGGGGCCTGGCCATGCTCCGCCTCAGCTCAGCACTGAGGAAAGGAAGGGAGGGCTGCTCTAGCGTCCCCCAGCTTTTAGCCTGAGCCACTGCAGGCACGTGCTGACATTTCTTCAGTCCAAAGTGGGTGTCTGTGTAGGTACAAATGGCCCAGGTTAGGCTAACCTGCAAAGACTGAATTAATTCAGGCTCAAGCTTTTTGAATGTCTGTCCCTAACCTTTGACATTTTACAAGTTTTCTATTGAAAAAGTTGTTGGCCAATGGAGGTCCCAGTGCAGTCCCTACATTTTTCATGTTGCTCAGGAAGTACCACTTGTCCCTAAGGCTTGCTCTGCTGTTAGTTCTACAAGACCAGCGTGGTACAAAGACTGGAAACTCTCATTAGAAACATTTTCCCTATTTTCAGTGTATTTTTAGTCACTGATTCTCCTGGTATTGTTGCAGTAGCAGCACAGCACAGATATCCTTCAACAAAACAAAACACAGTTCAGCCTTTCCTGAGGATTAAAATCCTGCAGCCTCATGTGCTCCATTATTTATGTACGTTGTCACTACAGGGCCTGCGGAACTCACTCACATGATAGTCTTGTTGGCTTCAAAGGGATTTCTCTTTTGAGTGAGGGCAACAAGACTGGGCTCATGTGAATTGTAGATCCCATCATCCAAAACTAAAATACAAGCTAATTAAGCCATTGAAGCCTAATTAAAGCTCAAAAGGACCATGCTGTGGATTAGCAGTTTAATGGGAACTATAAACTTCAAGGCTTCTGCAGTCACAGTTTATAAACTCTGGTGTTCTGTGTACCTTTTAAACAACTTAAGAAGCTGAAAATTGACTGAACCTTTATCTGAAGAGATTGCTGCCCTCTGGAGCAGATTGTGAAATTCCTGTCACAAGATGCTTTGGCAATACATGTACAACTTGTAACGCTGATAAGTATTATTGAATTGAATTGACCAAGGCCACATTTTGCCCTGAGTAGTCCCATTGGCTTCACTGGGACTAACTGGGCAGTAAGATGCATTAAACTACCGATGCTTAGGAAGGAACTTTAATCACAAGCATGTTTCTATAGCCATTAACCTGCTGTTGTAGTTCATTGATAAAACCTTTATCTGCCACATCGGAGACCCTGGATTTGATTCCTAGACATGCATGTAACTACAGTTATCAAGGCACTGAATGCCTAGATTTGGTCTGGCCTTTGGATTCTGTCTCAATGGTCTAAAAGGGGGTGGAAGGCATGGGCAGCCTCCACTCCTCCATATTCCTGCCTAGGCATCTGCATTGAAGGTCTTGGTGACCTGTCATACATACACCATAATCCAGAAGGAGTGGTGATTACCTATTCATGCTACAGTATCTATTATAAGGACTGTACAATTTTCTTGGAATTATTTGCCATAGACTGCATTTTCTAAGAAAAGTTTCTGAATTAGATAGATTTTTTGTCTTTGTGGCATGACAAAACTTCTAGATTTGAGTATAATAATTCATTAATGCTGACTTTTTAAAGGTGATCAACAGATGGAAATATTCAGCCCTTTATGGGGACATAAGAATTCTGCTCCATCAAACTATTCTTTTAAGGTTGGATTTTGTCCTATTTTCAATGGGGCAAACAGAGAAGTGATGTACTACTTTGTGTGAGGAAGAATAGCAGAATCTAGCTCTTAAATGTAGATTTCCAGGGTAGACAGTGATAAAAAACAGATAAACTAAATCATGCAGATAAACCAAAACTGCAATCAAAATATCCAGCCTTGATTTTCATATTTCAAGTAATGATTAAGTAGAATTAATGGAGAAAGATAAATTTATTTCAAAACCAATTTGTGTCTTAAACTTTTCATATATATCAAATACTGATTAAATCTGTATAAGATTGATATTATTAAGGATGTAATCTGTAGTAGAAATATAGGATAAAATCTGTAGTATAAATCTCTTTCCTTCTGTATTTTCTTGCTCTCCATGGCTTCTTTCCAGTAGTTTTTCTTTAATTTTACTTGTCATAAAGTGGGGATAGCTATTTATTTTACATTGTTAACTTTTGTTGAAGTGAACTGGGGTGCAATACCTGCTAATTCACCTATACGTGAAGCAGGTAAGTATATTTATTAGTGAATGCGTCTAAATGTTCATTAATGCACCATAAAGTTAGTACCTGTAAATTGAATGTGCTGTAATCGGCACTACTGCACATTAGCTCAAGTGAATGCTTTTTAGGTGGCACTTAATGCCCACTGGAATAATCTATTCTGCATTAGCATGTCTTTTGTGTGACGCATAATGCACAGAATTAGTCCAATGGACATTAAGCGTCTCGTGTTGACACGCCCAGTTAATAACTACACTTCTGTCCCAGTACCTTGTAATAAAACATAGTCAAATAACTGCAGTGCGCGTTCACTATTTCTTTTTACTAATAAATAACTCACCTAGTTTAAAATATGTTAACTTTCTAATGAGAAAGACCCTATAAAAACTTGTGACACCAACATATTTTTGGTCTCCTATTCTGTTTTAAAGAAACATCTAACACGTTCTAGCAATAGTTCTGTTATGTTTCATAAGGTGAGCAAATGGCATTTGGCCACCACTATATATTGGAGATAAGTTTGATACACTCTTTGAGAAGCAAATGGATGGCATTATGCTTCAGAGAAAGTGGGTAGAAGAATCTGTGACATTCTTTTATGTGATGTGTCCCCTCCTGGTGCTCAGCCCTATAGTTTTTGCAGGTTGTCGCAGAGCACTGAGGTGCCCTGCTCCTAGAGAGGGGAAACTGCCAGAGAAAAGAGCCCTAGCAGGGAATAAGAGCCCACCTGCGGATTGCCAGGGCACCTGGAGGCAGCAAATGACCCACACCTGACAGCGGTCAGCTGGCTGTAAGGGGCAGGGCCTGGCCCTTATAAAGCCCAGGGCTGAGGCCAGGCTGGTAGTTCCCTGCCAGCAGCCAGAGAGTCAGGAGCTCCTGGAGTAGGGATGTGAGAAGCAGTGAGACCCGCAGGTACTGCTTGGGCAGAGTTATGGATGGCAGCTCTAGTGTGTTTATGCAACGTGGTTTAGCCAGGCGGCTTTACATTATGTTATAGCCAGGAGGCTCGAGTTTCTGTATCATTTTGTTGTTTATTACACCGGTGGTTTGGGTGAGGCTATTAGGGGTTGGAGGAGGCCTCATAGGGGACCCACAGCAGTGTGGGGGGGCCCTAGCACCAATAAGGGTGCAGCTTATGGGCTGCATAGACCCCAGCCCTAGAGAGGGGCACTTTTGAGAAGCCCTAGCGTGGGCGTGGCGAGCCCTAGAGAGGGGCACTTTTTGAGCAGCCCAAGTGTGGGCGTGGAGAGCCCCAGGAAGGGGGCAACATTGAGCAGCCCAAGTGTGGGTGCGGAGAGCCCCCAGGAGGCATTTCAAGAAGCCCAAGGTGGGCACAGCGAGCCCTGAAGAGGGGAGCGCCTTATTGAGACACCTGGTGTGGGTGTGGCAAGTCCCAGAGAGGGGACGCTATTGGGAAGCCCTAGTACGGGCACATAGAGCCCCAGAGAAGGGGACAGCTTACAGGAGAGCCCTGAGAGGGGGCTGTTATACAGAGAAGGCCCCAGAGAGAGGGCAGCACTGCGGGAGGCCCCGGAGAAGGGGGCAGCACTGTGGAGAAGGCCCAGACTGGGCACAGAGCCCCAGGAGGGGGCGGTGATATTGAGATGGCCCGAGAAAAGGGCGGCAGTACAGAAGAGACCCGAGAAACGGGCGTGAGTGCAGATATAGAGACAGACCAACGTCCATTCCAACTGCGAGGCTTGGGGCGTGGTATAAAGGGTGGTTGGAGCCACGCATAGCCCATAAGGCTAGGGTGCCCCTGAAGCACCCACTGTAGAGTGGGACCCACGAAGAGTCTGGGAGTTCATGGGGCCAGAAGTAACCATGTCCAAGGAGACGTAAGGCAGCCTCCCTAATATACATTGGAACATCAAAGATGTGGCAGGCAAAAATCTGAGGGGGCCCG
>NW_005842489.1:963267-972335 GCF_000455745.1 Alligator sinensis | reverse complement strand
GTGTCTATCTAGCCTCCTCTTAAAGACCCCCAGGGTAGGAGCGAGCACCACTTCCCTTGGAAGTTGGTTCCAGATCCTAGCCGCCTTGACTGTGAAGAAGTGCCTCCTGATATCCAGTCTGAATCTGCTCTCTGTCAGCTTATGTTCCTTGCTACTCTCGGTAGTGCTTGGGGGGCGGAAACAGGGACTCTCCCATTGCCTGCTGGTCCCCCTTGGCCAGTTTATAGATGGCCACCAGATCTGAACCTGTTCAGCCTCTGCAAGAGGAGGCTGAGAGGGCAGCCTCCTCTTGCAGAGGCTGAACAGGTTCAGATCCCATAGCCTAGCCTCATAGGACCTGCCCTACTGCCCCCTGATCATGCGAGTGGCCCTCCTCTGGACCCTCGCGATGTTGTCCACATCCCTCCTGAAGTGCGGCGCCCAGAACTGGACGCAGTACTCCAACTAGGGCCTGACCAAGGTCGTATAGAGGGGGAGGATCACCTCATTGGACCTGCTCGTGATGCATCTGTGGATGCATGACAAGGTGCAGTTAGCCTTCCTGACTGCATCCCCACATTGGCGGCCCATGTTCATCTTGGAGTCAATAATGACTCCAAGATCCTTCCAAGTCATCGAAACCTGAACTGGGTCCCACAAATGCTTGTTTGTCCTCTTTGTGGCTTCTCTTCCTCCTAATCATCCACATTTTTAGTTGTATTTTCTCTTGAAATTAGCTCTTAAACATACAGTTCTAGTTGGCCTGTATGGGGACTATACATGAATGGAAGTTCCTTGCTTCCCACTTCCTTGACTTGCCAGCTGCATAAAGGCCAGGCAGAATCTTTCCATTAGGAAACAGGTTGTTAAAAATACTGAAAATAACTTACAGCTGGAACAGAGCTGCGCAGAATCCTAGAAAAATAGCCTACAGTTGGAAACTTGTGTGCCTATCCTTTTTCCTATTAAATTTTCTCTGATACCTTCTTCATTTCAGTGGCCTTGTTTTCATTTGTAGCTGAGGCCCTAGTTTGGGAAATAGCTAGGGCTGGGCAAATTAATTTGATAAATAGTTTATTCACTGAAAAATGAAGTTTAAGGATGATACTGTTTTTAAATTTTGGTTAAAAGTAGACAACAGTTTTGGTCAAAAAATTGAAAAAATAAGTAGGAAAAATGCCTAATTTCAACACTTTCAAAGTAAAATATTTTAATTTTAAAAATTGCCAAAATATAATTTTTATATTATATCAAAACATGTGTTTAAGTGCCTTCCTGACAAGTGTCTGAGAGCAAAATATTGCCCTCTTATTTTACCTGAAGGTAGTCTCTGCATGAGTATTTTATTAGACAGGCTCTTTCATATTAGCGCTTCAGTCTCTAAAAGCAAGGAGTCTTTAAAAAAAAAAAAAAAAAAAAAAAAAATCAGAAAGAAAAATTAATTCCATGTGAGCCGATGTGTCTGACACCCATAGTACTCATTCACCCCTGATATTTTAGAGCTCTTAAGAAACAAAGAACACTGTAGCATAGGAACTTGCAGTTGGCTTTATGCCAGCTCCTGGCCCTTGGATGATTGAGGTTAAACTTTGCCTCCTTGGAAAAACTTTCATGCTGTGTTATTTTCTAGAGCTCTGATGATTAATGTTGTTCCTATGGCAAAGTGGATCTTTTTTTAATGCTTCAGAGTTGTTCCATAAAATCAAACTCTTTTTGTGGGTGCGCAGTGAAGAGGAGGATGGTCATCAGGAGCCTTCAACCCCGCTTTCATAGTCTGTACAGGGGCCAGGCACAGTTCCAGAGCCAATGTTCAAAAACTGTTAACCTCCATACTCCCCCGTGAGATTGTGAAGACACCTGGTCAGATGCACAAGCACGTAGGAATAAGCTGCACATCACCAGGTACACACTTTGTACTCAAGGGAGCTTCACCCAGGAAGCCTTCCACTAACTTTAGGCCTGATCTGTCCCATGGTCATGTTAAGTATCACATTATCTTACTCAGTACCTAGTCCCATTCATTAAAATGGAATGATCATCATTGGCAATCCCACAGAGTTAAGGATGATAGTCTTCCATGATCATTTTATCTGTGGATCTGAAGATGGCTGATGAGGCCAATCTAGGATTGAAAGACTCTGGTGCAGCTTGGGCACATGCATGAATGACTGGTGCCTCCCACGACTGGGGGGGAACCATGGTAATGAGCAGTATCAGTGGTGGGGAATGGGGACCACCCACAGCTGTCAGCAGCGAGGGGAAGGGGGGGGAGGTGCAAGCAGCAACTGCCTGCAGAAGCTGGTAGTGGCTTTGGCGGCAGCCAATCTTGGGATGGGGGGCATGTGTTCCCCCCTGCCCTCCTTACATGTTGCCTATGGGCACATGTGAATCGAGCTATATGTTATACTCAGTGTGGATAAAGGTGGTTAAACGAGACCCATAAAGCCCTTGATTTAAGGTCAGGATACGGGCATCCATGATTACACATTTTGGCCCCAAAATGCATAAATGGGTTGGTCAGGATTTTTTTTTTTATTTTTTTTGCCTGACTCTTCTTCCCCCTAAAAAAAGCGCTGTTTTCAGTTCAATCAAAATATTTAGAGAAAAAAATGTCAGTTTGACAAATTCATATGGAAAATATTTTTAACAAGATTAAGTTGGAAAGATTCTGATTTTTAGAAAATGTCAGCATTTAATTCAGTTTGCTTTTGAATTTTATATTAGTAATAGTACATAATGTAGCATGTCATAATAGAATCTTATCATTGTTCTCCTACTTTTTTTTTTTAATTATTAAGGGGAACTGTTTCACAGTATTGACTGGAACAGGTTTGCTTCTTTTCTAGATCAAAGCATTTCTTGTTTGCATTGTTATAAAATAGACACTTTTGAATATTAAAATGTCCTGTGAAACAGAAATTCCAGGTTTCAATCAGCTCTAATACTTACTTAGCAGGGGAGATACCATGGTCATGAAGGTGGTCTGGGAGCTCTTTTGAGCAGGGGCGGGGGGGCTCCTTCAAAGATGCCTGCCAAGTTAAACTGATAAAAAAGGATGTTATAGACTAGGTGTATTAGATTTTAGATTTGGTATTCAGGTAGTTGAAGGAATTAATCAGATTTGTTACTAAACTTAAAAAAAAATACACACTCCTTGATGGTGAAATATAACATTTCAGAAAAGAGGGAATCTGTTAGTTGTTCAAATTCTTAAATTTCTAATTACACTTTTTGGTTTTCTGGGCAAGGCTTTTATATGTGATTCCTAAAAGCCATCTAATAGTACCTATATTGAGTAGTTTGGCAAAAGACAAATTTCTTCTCTAAGTCTCTTGGAGACAGGATCCTGAAGAAGACAGTGTTCCTCTCTCCTAGCTATAGAGCTAAACTGTACAATGGTAGCTGTTCAAAAGAGAAGGTAAACTGTGACCAGAAAAAAAGAAATAGGGAAGAACTCACATAACTGGAGTGTCACAGTAACAAAGAGGAGATCTGTGCTTTGTAGAAAGGGATGAGAAGTAAGCCTTTGCTAACATTTTGGTGTCTAGATCCCCTGATATATACTGATGCATTTTGTTCCATTAGTACAGCATTTCTCAAACTTTTGATACCTGAGGCGCTCTTTTTTTTTTTTTCTAGATTAAAATTAGTGGCATACTTCACTCCCCCGTCTGCAGGCCAGGTCCCGTCCATGGTCCTAGTTATGTTACCATGTTTACCTAAAGGAGTTCTAAAGATTACATTAAACTCATGATGAGTAAGATGTGGGACATCTGCAGGAATAATCTGAGTTGAATCAGAGAAGTAGAGGAACTGATGACTAGGTAATAAAAATGCATGTAAAGGTAAAGGCTAACAGAGAAAGTAAAGTGGTTCATTCAGACAAGAACAATTACTTGACTAAACTTCTGCAGTGGCTTCTGGCAACCTGTGAAAGACTTTTAGAGATTATGGGCCATATCCTCCCTCCTTTGGGCACCTGTGACTCCCTTGAGCTATTTTAATGACACAAAGATAAAAGGTGGTTTTAAGGGCTGTATGTGGGTTCCACTTGCTTGGGAGAATTTCCAGGCAGAGTAAAGATTCCTTCATCAGCTCTGTGCTGCCCAGTCCTGGTCTCTCCAGCACAGTAGGCATTCCTGGGCATGAAAGTATTTGCTGTGCTCCAGCAATCCTAATGCACTGGAAAGGTACTGAGGAAGCCCAGAACTTCTCTAATTTTCAGCATTGGCTAAACTGGCTCCTAGTTGCACTGAGGATCAGTGAATGCCATAGTCGTCTTCTTCAAGCACACCAACTTTAGCTCAAATGCCACCAAGGATATGGTCCTACAGTTTTCTCAAGTGAAGCAACTCCCACATAGTGCAGATCCATCTGTAATGTACATTTGAATCATTTCACCTCACTGTGACATGGTGGCTCGTCAGTGGTGACTGTGAAGCCCCTGAAGGAACTCCTGTCCGTGCCCACTCTGATCTTTGGGCCATCACCTCTTCAATGCTTATGGGTCCACTCACTCTCTGCACAGCTGGCTGTTCCTGGCCAGTGCACCATTTGTGACAGGGTGGCTCTCCAGGGATGGCTGTGAAACCCCTGGAGGCACTCTGGTCCATGCCCACTCTGCTATCTTTGGGCAGTCACCCCTTCAATTGCCTACCATGCCTTGATGGATTTTATTTTATATAAGGGAGCACAAGGCTTCCTAAACTGGTCTCCCACTAATGACCACCAGGTGCTCCTTGTCTTAAGGGCTAATTGCATGGCTCCAATCCACTCCTACACCACACCCCATGCTTCTCAGGTGTTATCACTGATTGATGTTCATCACTGCTGTTCATTCCATGCCAATACATTCAGCCTTTTTCCCTGAGCTCCTCAATACACTCAGCCCCTTTATGGGCCCTTCAGTACACACCAATACACTTAGCACTCTTCTGTGGGCTCCTCAATACATTCAGTTCCTCTATTGGCCCTTCAAGACACTCATCCCACTTTCCTGAGTTTGTGGACCCCTTAGTGGGCCCCTAGGGACCTCCTCCACCCCTCTAGTCTCTTATCAAACCTCTAGACCACTGCAGGCTGCACTCTCTTTGCTGGCATTTGGGAGTTGCAGCCATCTTGGTCCAGTGATGTTCCCTCAGCAGCATCACAGATGTTGCTCTGGCTCCACTCAGGGTCTGGGCTTATATCCTGCCCAGGAGTCCAGCCCTCCTCCAGGGTCAGATGACCCCATATCAGCCCTGGTCCCACCTTCAGACTGCTTCAGCCATAGCCTGTCTGTTCTTAAAGTGGCAGGAGGACCAAACCTCTTCCCACACTGACTTGTCACTTCTTGTTCTACACAAGGTTTCTGTCTAGTCCCTCCATATATTCTGCTGCATTTCTCATCATTGTGCCTTATTCTATGCTATCCTTTTTGCCCAGAATTGCCGCCTTCTTCTAGTCAGCAAAATAACCACTCTCTTCAATTTCCTGCTTCCTTAAATCTAGTTCTTTTGCTGAGTCTTTCCACTTTAATCTAACCAGAAAGCAAATTTAAAAATGTAGATTGTAGATTGTTTTGGATTTGTATTTTCATCTGGTCAATGGCTCTGACCTGTATTATTTCTCTGGGTTATGAGTCCCCTGAGGCAGGATATGTGTTTTCCTCAGTGCATTGTGGAATATCAATCACAGAGAGTGCTCAGTAAGTAAATAAACAATACTGCTGTTAATGGTGCCGTATGATTTTTCTTCCTTATGTTTTGCATTGCCAGAGAACTTCAAATGAAGTAGCTATGTAGAGCTACACAAAAGGCCCAAATAGTTTCTCTGAGCTGAGAATAATAACACAGGAAATCATGTGTAAAATCAGAATTACTCCTACATGGGTCACATATTATTTCCTTTACAGTGTTTGCAGTAATGGATTGGGCACTTGGTCTGGTTTAAAAGTCATTCAGAAAGCACATAATGAAGAAGTTCAAAATAGTTATGGACTGATGTAAAACAAAGAAGGGTCAAATGGCCAATATTCAAAATGAGGAATTAGGCAGGGTCCTTTCAAAAGTCCCTTTCTAGTCTTGATTGAGGAAAGCACTGATGGACTTTAATTTGAACTTGACCTCAACTATGTGTGTGCTGAAGAGCTGCTCTGAGTAGCAATTACATCCTTAACGGGCCCACCTGGGGGCATGAATGACATGTGCCCACGGTGGCTGTGGGGGCACAGCAGCAGCAGGAGCATGGCAGTGGTGGCAGGAGCTTGGCAGCGGTAAGCGGGAGCTCCTGCAGATTGCCGCCAGCACTGTCAGTGGCGGGAGGGCTGGCGGGCGCTGACTGGGGGTCGGCGACCACCTGTAGATGCTGTCGGCTGTGGCTAGCGACAATCGCGAACTGCCCTTTTTGTAGGGGGTGCACTGCCATGCTCAGGGGGTGCATATGCACCCACATGCACCCCCTATGTGTCACCCGTGCCTTGGGGAGTGCTGACTTAAGATTGCAATTGGATTTAGTGGGAGCTGTGGGTGCTCAGCACCGTCAAAGATCAAATGCATTCTAGGACTGTCTGAAAACATCACTGTTCTTAAAATGAATCCCACTGATGTCTCAGTTCATCTAACTTCACCTGGTTAACAGAAGTTTAGAGTGGAAGCATTACAGGGCCTGAAGCTACTGTGCTGTGTTTAGCTTCTTTAGGATACACTATGATAATAAGAACATAGGAAATGCCATCCTGGGTTAGACAAGTGATCCATCTAGCCCAGTATCCTACCTCTGGCAGTGGTGGAAATGGATGCTACTGAAGGAGCACTGAATCAAATATCTCTAGAGTGATCTATCCCCTGTTAAATATCTTCCCTGGCATTCACTGTTATTAGTTTAGACATGCCAGATGAAACATCTCCAACCGTTCTGCTCAATAGCCGTTAATAGATCTATTGTCCATGAATATACCCAGTCCCTTTTTGTACCTGACTATGCTCTCTGCCTCCACCACCTCCTGAGGCAATACATTCCACAAGTTAAGTACACATTGTGTGTAAAGAAGTATTTTCTTTTGCCAGTTTTAAACCTGTCACCTAATAATTTCAGTAGGTGCCCTCTAGTTCTAGTATTCTGGGACTTGGTGAACAACAGTTCCCTGTTCCACCCCCTTCCACTTGGTCCACTCCCTTCATGATTTTTTTAGTTCTTATTCATATCCCCCCATAGCTGTAAAATGGCATTGTGTTGACAATCATGCTAGGAATTTAGAAGAGTTTCTCCTTGTAGATATATTTTTCTTCATAGTAGCATTGTTCTGCAATATTTAGGGAATACTATCTTCAATTTCCTTTTCCCTCTTCTATTTTCCATGCCAAAGATTGATATAGTCCATAATTTCTTTACAAATTGTTGGCTAGCTGGAGCTTATTGATGTTGTTGGGCACTTTTACACATGCTCCAGGGATGAGGAGGGAGTGCTTTAAATAGAGTGGCTCTGAGATTAAAGCACCTGCAGCGTCTCACGTATCAGCATCCCTGTGGATCAAAACAGTGGTGGGGGCACTTTATCTAAAGCTTGTTGAAAAAGCTTTAGTTAAAATGCCTCTGCCACCATTGTGAAGTATGGGGATGCTGATACATAAAACTTGGATTAATCAATTAATTGAATCTGCTCCAATGTGCTATGATTCCAGTGTGTCAGAGTAGCCTCCCGGCACATGTACAGACGCCTATTATTTCTGTATTGCCATAAATGTGCATAATTCTTTGCAGATCAACTAAGGAACATGTCATTGTTCTAAATTGCTTATACAGTAAGTAGAAAGACAGGGCTGAATTCTCTTTTACTTACAGGGCATGTCTACATGTGCATTAACACGCTTAAATCTAGTACCTCTATTGTGAGGTACTAGGAAAATGCACATTAGCCTGTATTAGATGCACCCACACTGATGTAAATCAGAAAGTTAATGGTATTATATTAGAGTAAGTGAAATGGAATTAGGACCAACATGCATACTTTTGCAAATTCCACAAGAGCATAGTTAGCAAAGGATGCCTGGTAGCTGCATCTCCTGGTCACCTGGCTCTGTTCTTTTTGTTCCAGTCTTACCTCCTTCCCCACCTGTTGGTGGCCAATCTCAGATCATCAGGGAGAGCTCATATTGCCAGTGTCCTGCATGTCAAGTCACAATTCTTGATGGGTTTATCCTAGAATTGCCAAAGCTAAAGGATGAATACTGCCTATTGTCTTTAATGTTAATGTCTGATTTTGTATTATTTATTCTTCATTCTGAAGCCAATGGAAAATTAGCTTTTTTTTCTTCTTATAATTATCATGTACATAAAGGGAACTACATTCAGCTACATTTATTTGATGTCAATTAATAATATGTCCACTAGGAGATGCTGCTGTACATGGAATACACTGACTATGCACAGACAAAGGAAGGAAGAAATACACTGCACTTTAAAACACACCAAACTGTGTCACATTTTCAGCAGGTATTTACCGGAGAAAGAAATTAGGGAAACAAATGTGTAGAATCATGTTGCTGAGTGAAATAGTAAACCATAGTGTCTGGTAATTTGGGTGGACTATGCTAAAAGCTTTTAAAAGGGATTGGGTTTTTTTGTCTTTGTATAAATTACTAAATCAGGACAAGTTTTTCTGATGATCAAGAATAAGAGTACTGAATACTAGGAATGTTGTGAAAAGATGTCTCTCTCTGCATAGAGGAGAAGCTAGTTACTAGTGTGACTTTGACATACTTTGAAAATACTTCTGGAGTAAAATAAAATAAAGTTTTTGAGATGTTTTTCAACTAAGAAATTAGAAAGATTCCTGACAATTTAAATAATGAAATTTTCTTTGGCTGAGAAGAAACACAATAGGTTTAATGATGATTCCAGTTGAAACTCAAGTTTTTGAAAAGCTTTCTTTCCTGGGGCTAGGGTAATGGATTTCCACCAGTATGAACTGTAAACCCTATTGATGTGTTTGTATTTGCTTGTCAGTGCATTGAAGCTTCAGATGCTGAATAGCTTTAATGCTCTTCAGTGACTCAGAATAACACCAGGCTCAGAATATTCATTTGCCCATCAGATATTATTTTCTTCTG
>NW_005842489.1:955260-963236 GCF_000455745.1 Alligator sinensis | reverse complement strand
TCCTGCTGTAAAATAAGTTGTGAGAAAATGAATAGCACTGTGTAGGATTTTAATTCTCCTTTGGCAACATAAATTTCTCTATGGGGACTCTTCTCTTTTTAATAACAATGTTTTGGATATATACATCATTGCAGTTCTGTTGCATTTATTTCCATAGTTTGCTAATAAAGATATTCAACCTGTCTGAAAATTGTGCCATTTATTCAGGTGCCTAAACATGAGCCATCTTGGATTATTCTTAAATAAGCTGCCAACTTTTTGCATTTTAAGCAACCAGACTCATTAAACACCTGTTTCATTTTAGGTTTACAAGTTGGAAAATATTGGCTTAACTATATGAGGTCTATGATGGTGATTCCTAAACAGTCAGGAAAGTTATGCCTTACAGAGAGGGCTGCCCAGAGGCAGGGAGATATGAGATATTTTAAATTTTGCTGCATGTGGAGTGTGTGTTTGTGTGTTGTGTCAGTGACATTTCTTGACATGCTTGTGTAAAAATGGTTTGGCAAAAGTCTCATTGCTTCTTTCAGTCCCTAAGAATCTAAATGTAACTCCATCCTCCATTTCCTCAGCAGCTTTATTGCCAAGGGTTAGGCAAAGGTCTTGCTGACATGCCTTGATACTTGTGGTGGTTTTGTTTGTTTGTTAGTTTAATTTTATTTTCAGACATAGTGCCACAAATATGCTTTACAAACACACTGAAAACAAGTGTACTCATCCCTCAAGCTAGGAAGTTTACAGTGTACTTTAGACACAAGACACTGGGTACTAGTCCAACATAAAGTGCGTACAGATGTTGCCAATGAAGAAATTGACATTGGAAGGCTTTGAAAGGAAATGCTTCTAAGGAGGGATTTGGAGGAGGAAGTGAAGGAAGCCTTGCATGTGAAAGGTTATGATGAAATGTTTAGACTTGATCCATAAATGACTAGACAGCATTCAGAACAGTCTCATCGAACAAGTCATAGGATATTTAATCTGCAAGCATCAGCCCTGGACAGACGCTTTAATGGTCACTAGCATGTGATTTCACAGTACCTATAATCTTAAATTTATGCCTTGATGAAGACCTCTGTGGATTGTTAATGCTCTTGGGAGTATCAAGATGGGTGACATTCAAGTTAGTAAGGAATTATAATTACCTAATTTTCATTTGGACTGAGTGGAGGAGAGACTAATATAACATCAAGCTCACTTCAGTTTCTTCTTCCTGAGAACAGCTCTTCCACTATATGAAACTCTTTTTGTATGAAAAATAATTTTGAAGTTCTGAAAAAGGAAGGGATATGCAGCCTGTGCATAGTGTAAATATTGGTGTTTACAAAGCATTCACTGGAGCTGAGCTCAGACACTATCCCTGGCACATGAGTTTTCCAGCATTTTCTCTAGCATTCAAAAATGTGGATTTATTTTTCCCAGGTGATTCATTTGCAGAAGCAAAAATATTGGAAAGATAGTGATAGAATACAGGAGGAAGGAAGGAATTAGAACAGTTAATCAGAGGATCTGCTTAAAATCATTCTTCATGAATCACTCTCCTCTGTTTACATTAATGGTGCCATGCCACAAGGCTCAGATCCAAATTAGTAGGAGTCCCCCTCTTTTACTACTTTTATTTGAAATATTCTGTGATATTCACAGTAAGGTAGGGGGAATTAATGGCAAATATCTATCTGATATTTTGAAAGAAGCCTACTATTAAAATTAATGGAAGATACATGCCTTAATCTGCTTTGAAAATCTTGGTTTCCAGTTCTGGTCTCACATCGATTGTGTGCTGACCATTAAGTTCAGTCAACTGGTGCCAGTGCCAGTGAGAAGAGAACCAGGCCCTCTATGTTCCTAAACTGCCTCGCAGATATATCAAAAAGTAGCTCGGTTAAAACCGAGAGTCATGAATGAGATCAAAAGATGCTGCATTATAGCCAGCCAGGGTTGTGTGTGTACTTTAGGGGATGCACTTTTTCCTTTTAACTCACTGAAATGAAATTTGCTTTTTTCTGTTATTCCAAGAAGACAAAACTATCTGGATAAAATAGTTCTGTTGTTTAAACAATCAGACAGCGAGTGACGTGGATTTTCAGGAGGTTTATTATTACTATAAGGTAATGCATTTTTGAGTAGCTGCCATTTCACATCTCTCTCAAATCAGACTGACAGCTCAAAAACTATGTTGGTGCTGGCCTTGTGGCTGTTACAAAAATAGTTTGTTTGCATAGGTTTCTGATTCTTTGCATGCAGGAGACCTAATGCATTTTTTTCATTCTTCTTATGATTGAATATGGCCACTTCTTATTCTCCTTTTATAGTCTGTATGTAGTTAACAGCTACCAACTGCTCTAGTGGAATGAGGATATGGGTCTGTAGTAACTCCCTCCTCTATTACTGCAAACAGCTCTCTGGTCTTGTGCCAGCTTCTTCAGTGCTACCCCACTGTGATCCCACCACTTGTGTTTCAGAACTTTAGGTCTCTCTTTGGCTATCTTATTCCATGCACTTGCTTCTTGGCAAGGTCTTCCAACAACACGATAGCACAAAAGTGGAGCTAATAATGTGCTTTATGCAAGAACTTTATAAAGGGTTAAAACAGGCTTTCTCATCTTGGCATGCAGATATCAAAAAAGTGGGAATGTTGGCAGTTGCTTCTGGCCTGGCTGCTTCTGGTTCTATTTCTAGATACAAGGATGAAGAAATAGTTTATAGTGTTATTTAACTTTTTGCAAGTTTATACTTAAGGTGTTCCATTCCTTCTACAGTTGACGTTTACAACAGAATTGACTAGACAGTCGGCACCACAGCAAGTTAAATATCAAAGCTTAAGATTTCCAGAAGGCTTAGGCATCTAGATAAATGACCTGATTTTCAAGTTCAAACCAATGGAAATTAAATTACATGTTGTGCAATACTTACACAATTCAGATCACTTATTGAGCTAAAGATAAATATGCAAATAAATATATATTTAGATAATTATGGATGCAGGAGGCTAATTTTAAGCACCCCTTTATGTAGGGGGTCTACTATCAGCAACGAAATCAGCAAGCAGACCAGGTATTTTTGAGTAGATGAACCTGAAATATGTTGGCTATTATTGCAATTTATACAATTCCTCCATGAATCATTCTCCTGAGTGGGAAATTCCTGTTGAATGTATTGTGGTTTTATCACAGACATGGCAGAGAAGTCCCTCAAAGTGTTCTTATGGGGAAAAACAGTTGTAAATTTACAAGCCGGGTGCAACAGGCAGCTTTAAATTTGTTTTTAACAATAATTTTAAATAATCTTTTAGTATTAATTGGATTAGTGTTAATTGGATGAGCTTTCTTTCTGAAGAGTTTATGCAAAACTATTTGTAAACATGTATTGCTTCATGACCTTAATGAATTGTGCACACGCAATTTAAAATCACCCAGGTTCTTTACACACTGCAATATGTACTGGCACCTGCAAAAGAGCCAGGTGGAATTTGGCTTTTTAATCAGTAGAGAGAGAGTAAGCCAGTGTACCTTGCTGTCAGCAGAAATGAAAAATCCTTTTAGAGGATATTTGGCTATAAAACAGAACACTAAATATACCAGAAGTTCACCACCTTCTTTCAAGTAACATAAAGGAATATTGAACACTGAATTCTTGAAGGAATCAGCAAAATGTCTGTTGGCACAGATGTTTCTGAAGTAGGGAGCTAGGAAGGCTTGCAGTATTTCAGGCTTTTACCATCACTTCGAGTAATACTGTGTAAGATAAGGACAGTGGCCTAGAGTGCTATCCTCTCCTTCCAGTAGAAGAAACAGAGTAGGAAAATCTAGAGCCTTAGCTGTTCTATGCAGTTGGTGGACAGATATCAAGTAGAGCCAGGTGACAGGTGGAACTATGTGTACTCTACCATACTGCTACAGAGTAAGTGAGTATCAGGAAGGTCTGAGCATGGAAAAGGCTGAGAACCATCTGAGTTCATCTGTGATGCTTGCATTGATATCACAGTGATGTTTGCAGGCATATATACTATATAGACATAGTGTATGTCCTATGATGCCAGATTCTAGCACTAATATTATGATGAATTTATGGTTCTAGTGATCATAGTGTGATTGGCACTATATACACCCGTAAAACTTAATTTCAAAGTGTTAATTGAACAGAAAGTTAATATAAGTGGTAAAACAGTACTATTTATACCAAGTAATTTAGCATTTAGTGTACCTGAAAAATTAGTGTAACATTTACATGGAGAGGGTGGGAAAGTTGTATATAGTAAGAAAAGTTGATAACAAATGGATGGAAAATAAAATAGCCTAAATTATCGATATATAGCAGTTCTTGTTGATGGTTTTTCACCCTCCTCCTGTCTTCTCAGGGTACAAGAAACATTTTTTTATACTTCTACCTAGTACCATCCTAGTGCAAACCTTCTTACTTTACCATTTACACTTGTTTCCCAATTTAGTTACACCTGAGATGTAACTGGCACTATTATTTGCATCGCTGCTTCTATGCTGCCTGTCATTCTTTGCCTTGTCATTTTTACTGAGCATACTAGGATAAGAAAAGAAAAGCTTTCCAGAACTATCCTTATGGCTGGGCATCTCAGTGTGGAAGGATGCTGCTAGCAAGTCACAGTTTTACACCATATTCAAATAATGGTGGAGAAGAAGGTAATCTGATTGCATGCAGCCAGATAACAGTTTTCAATGACTCCATTAGTGTTTAATCTGATTACTTTGCCAAATAATTAGATCGTGTTTGAGCTGCAGTCAAACTTACATGATTGAATAATTAGTAAGAGAGTGAGAGGTAGTGAAACTTATCATAATAAGTAAAAGTATAAGCAGTATAGAGAATATCTAGGCTCCTTTCTTTCTTATTTCTTTGCATATTGGGCTCAGAAAATAAAGTCTAGAGACAAATGTGAACTTGAACCTAAGGGCTTAATGAAAATGCCTTGCTCCTGGTTCTGAAAACACTAAAGCCTACTGAACAGTACAGACACTACAACTAGATGTCACAGAGCCCATGGGCACCCTGGGAGGGGACCACCTCTACCTTACCTGCAACATCTTTGGTTTTATGAAGAATGAGGAGGGGTTGGTGATTCTATTAAGGGTTTCCCCCAGGAATTGCTCATGGAGTGATGGACTGATGACTTAAGTCTCCACGTCCTCTGCATGCCATACTCATGCCAGCTTCAGTGTTACCTATGATGCCTTTCTCACCCGGTCAAGCCAATGGGCTCCTTCAAAGGTACTGGTACCGGAACTGTGCCAATGAAATCTTGTTCCCTGTCTTCTGTGAGGCAGTGGTAAGTTATATTGCTGCTGTTAAGACCCTCAATCCCTGAGTATCACAGGTAATTTTGTTGAGAAAAAGAAACAACAGAAACAATAATATACCGCGGAAGTAGGGACATGTGATCCCTTGCTTTCAGGAACATCCACAGGTAATTCTCTAGGTAGCCTCCAAATACCCCGGGCCAAGATCCTCCTCTTGGCCTGGGTGAGCCCAGTTGTCCTGGGTGCCCAGCATGCCCCAAGAGAACATCCAGCAAACAAAGTTGATTAAGTGGGGCTGTCAAGCTTAAAGTAAAACTTGCAGGCAAGAAAACAAAACCCCTTGGGGTGCCCACAAGCAAAGCAAAAAATGAAACTGCATGTTGCAGTCCTTTCAGCCAGGCTGAATCTCTCAGGTGCCAGTGTTCAGCTCCCCCAGGCTCTCCCTCACGGAGAAGAATAGACCTGAATACTCATACCTGGGTCAACCCAGTTCCTAAGATCTGGTGGAGCCCAGCAATTTTTAGTCCCCACCTTTCTTCTCCTTGGAGACTACCCAGGACACTGCTGTACCCTCAAAATGCCAGGCTCTACCTCCCAGCTTCCTTCTCCTCTGACCAAGGCTGCATCTTCCTTTATGCTCCTGGAGTGTCATAGCTTACTGACAGCAGTAGGGCATCCCCAGAGCTGGAAGGAGCAAGAACTTATAAATTGGTGGGGCCACACCATATGCCGCTCCAGTTCCTGCCACACCATTCCTGCAGGTATGTCTATTAGGAAACTGGCCTTTATTGGTTTCCAATTGGCCGGTGTGTGGCTGTCAGCCATGTTCTCAGCAGGACTGCCTGGCAAGGTCTGCCCATTTCCCTGGGTCTCAATGTCTCACCAGACTATACTAAATTGATGGTAGATAGCAGCTGCTATGGGAAAGAATTTGTTGTAGGAAGGGCCAGGCCCCAGGGGTGGCTGTGATGCCCCCTGGTAGCCTCACAGTTCCTGCCTCACCCTGGATCTCTCTCAGCCTCCCTTCTATCTTCCTGCCATGCCCTGATGTCACTATTTAGCTTGGAAAAGGGAGGCTGCCCAAGGGTCCCAGAATGAGCCCTAGTCCATTTTCCTGTTTGCTTATCCTTCTTGGAATCTGCTGGTCTCAATTCTGCTCTTCTGCTAGGTGGGCCCTCCAAGCCCATCCATGCTCCTAGGGCGTTAATCCCCTTAAGGGCTAATTTTGTGCCCTCTGATTTCCCCAATAGTCACGCCCATGCCTTGTAGATGTTGCTATTCAATAACAATTCCTAGTTGGGGCCTTGGCCTTCCTGACCTCTGCCCCTTGCCTTTTGCAAGGCTTTTTAGTCCAGGCCCATTGTGCTGGACTTGGCTTCTGGGATCCAGCGCTTATCTTGCCTACTTTGGTTCCAGGCCTCTTGGACCTAACATCTTCACCTTCTTGGGCACTGGGCCCTCTGATCTTGGTTCCACTCTCCTTTGGTGCTAGGTGCCCTTGGCCTTGTCTCTGTCCCTCTTAGGCACTGGGGCCAATAGCCCTATTTCCACCTATCTCGGGCACTGGGCCCTTGGGCCCTGTCTCCACCCTCTTTTGGGCCAGAGCCTTCTCAGCCTAGGCTTCAATCCTTTCATGATTGCCACCTGTTAGCACCTTAAGCCCAGCCCTTGGCAGGGTTCAAGTAGCTGTGGGCCCCTCAGGCATCCTGGCACCTCCTCCATCCCTGATAGTCCCAACCCAGGCCACCAGCATGAACTTAAATGACAACATAAGCACCCTTGCTACAATTAAAGAATGCATCTACTGTGGTATAACAAGCTTTCCCCCTTGCCTTAGTTCATATTCCCCTGCAGGCCTTCAGCACCTTACTTGAATCACCAGAGCAGCTCAGGAGTCAGCTGGGCACTTTCCTGCAGCCTTCCAGCCCAGGAGGTCCTCTCTCTACAGCTTATAGGGGCAGACTGCCTGCCCAGGATCAGACACCCTGGACTTATATAGTTCCCTAGCCCTGTCCCTTCCAGTCAGGAGTTCCCTTGACTGGTTCCAAATATGCCCCTTTACCTTAATGAGCAACTCCCTGCCTAGGCAGTGGTGTTTCCTCACTGCCTTCCCTCTTACAGCTAGCTTCTGTTCAGCTGCCTAATCTCTATCTGCTGCAGTTTCTCCCTTGAAGTAAGAGGAGGCTGTCAGCCCCACCCCCACCCCCATTTCATCAGTCCCTCTTCCCCCATCGGGCTTCGTATAGATGATCACGAGCGGCCTTCGAGTGTTCACGTGACCCCATCATAGATTCATAGATGCTAGGGTCGAAAGGGACCTCAATAGATCATAGAGTCCGACCCCCTGCATAGGCAGGAAAGAATGGTGGGTTCAGATGACCCCAGTTAGATGCTTATCTAACCTCCTCTTGAAGACCCCCAGGGTAGGGGAGAGCACCACCTCCCTTGAGAGCCCATTCCAGACTTTGGCCACTCTAACTGTGAAGAAGTTCTTCCTAATGTCCAGTCTAAATCTGCTCTCTGCTAGCTTGTGGTCATTATTTCTTGTAACCCCCAGGGGCGCCTTGGTGAGTAAAGCCTCACCACTTCCCTTCTGTGCCCCCATGATGAACTTATAGGCAGCTACAAGGTCGCCTCTCAACCTTCTCTTGCGGAAGCTGAAGAGGTCCAGGTGCCCCAGTCTCTCCTCATAGGGCTTGGCCTGCAAGT